>NW_028123217.1:0-265976 GCF_965194805.1 Balaenoptera borealis | reverse complement strand
AGGGATTCAAATTAGCTCAGATACAGTTCCATAAACCCAATATGTAATAGCCAAGACCTACTCCTTGCTCAGAGAACTGGACTCAACACGCCCTATTCACCACACAAGAATATATCTGACTAGTAATAATCTTAAAACCTATGTATTGATATCTCTCTGTTAGTGTGTCAAGTGGGTAAAAAGCGGCATAAACACAGCAGTGAAAAGCAGCTAAACCCCATTATAAAAATAAATTATTTTGAAAAACCCATGAAACAAAGACAGTGAAAGAGAGAGAAATTCTTACACAATGCGTTCAGGGGCTGTGATGCAACCTGGATTGACCATATCTAGACCCACAGCTGGATGAGACATAAAGGTGGACACTGTTGCGGCTGAGAGGTTTGGTGAGGTTGGGTGAGCAAACGCAGACCCTTTAAAGTAATACTGCGTGGTACCCATCGCATGGGTCCCAAATCTCCAGGTTCAAGGGCATCTTCCTACATCGAAAACATGCATGAGATACCCAGAAGATGGTACACCGTATGATGGGGAAAGGTTTCTAAAACGCACCTCATTTCTCATCTGCTTGTGCCCGGGTTCGCCATTCCAGCCACTTTACTAGCAATCTCCCTCCTTGGAGCATCAGCACCTTTAACCTCCTGTTCCGTACAGGTTGCAATTTGTACTGAGGATGAACGGGAAGACGTGGAACCAATGAAAGACTAGCTCTTGGTGTTGGGACAGGCACAGGTCACTCTATTTTCCCATCAGGAAGAAGAATTAACCACAGGCTCAGCCTGCCCCCCGGAACAAGAACAGGGCCTGAAGCCATCCTGCGCTTTTGCGGCCATCTCCCAAAAACGCGAGTTATAAAATGGAGGTTCAGGGCACTGCAATTCACAAACCTGCAGAGTTATAAATGATAACTCTCGTCCACAAATATATTGAGGGAAGGCAAAGAAGAGGATTTGAAATCAAGGCAGAATTGCAGGAAACATATTTCAGGAGGTAGATTCGAATCGCCTTTAAAGCACATGAAAAGCGGCAAAACGTTGACAATGATGCCCTTGGCCAAAAAGGGCGTATGCGTTTTTTCCTGAATATATTCAGGAAAAAACGCATACGCCCTTTTTGGCCAACCAAGCAACCTGGAAAGGCAAATCAGCGCTACAAAGATGTCTCGCTTCCCATCGGTTAAAAAGGCCATGCTGAATAAAGTGTCAAAACCAGAAATGCAGGACAGGCCATGGAGAAATGGGAGCCTTGCTACACTGATGGGCGGGATGTAAATTGCCAACAGCCACTCTGGAGAAGCGTACGGTGAGTCCTGAAACATCTAAAAAACAAAGCTTAGAGAGCATAGGGCACTTCCACTCATGGGGTTATAAATTGGGAAAATTAAAAATCAGCAAGACACAAGCACCCCAAAGTTTAGGGCTGCTCTGTTGACAAGGACCTCCACTTCATTCCACCTTCAATATCCCAGGAAAGAGAAAAATGGATAAAGAAGTTGTGGTCCTTATGTACAATGGAATATCACTCAGCCGTGAAATCAATGTCATAAGGCTAGTACCAGCATGATGAGTGGATTTAGGTACGACGACTCTAAGTGAAATAAGTCACACAGAAAAGGGCACTTCTCATAAGGTATCACTTATAGAGGGAATGTAAAAACCGTTACACTTGAACTGAATTACAAAACAGAACAGAGTCACACATGCAGAAAACACACTATGGCTGCTTAACGGGAAAGGTGAGGTGGGGTGATACATAAAACAAGGGTTTCAAATTAGCTCAGATACCGTTCCATAAACCCAATATGTAATAGACAAGACCTACTCCTTGCTCAGAGAACTGGACTCAACACGCCCTATTCACCGCACAAGAATATATCTGACTAGTAATAATCTTAAAACCTATGTATTGATATCTCTCTGTTAGTGTGTCAAGTGGGTGTAAAGCGGCATAAACACAGCAGTGAAAAGCAGCTAAACCCCATTATAAAAATAAATTTCTTTGAAAAACCCATGAAACAAAGACAGTGAAAGAGAGAGAAATTCTTACACAATGCGTTCAGGGGCTGTGATGCAACCTGGATTGACCATATCTAGACCCACAGCTGGATGAGACATAAGGGTGGACACTGTTGCGGCTGAGAGGTTTGGTGAGGTTGGGTGAGCAAACACAGACCCTTTAAAGTAATACTGCGTGGTACCCATCGCATGGGTCCCAAATCTCCAGGTTCAAGGGCATCTTCCTACATCGAAAACATGCATGAGATACCCAGAAGATGGTACACCGTGTGATGGGGAAAGGTTTCTAAAACGCACCTCATTTCTCATCTGCTTGTGCCCGGGTTCGCCATTCCAGCCACTTTACTAGCAATCTCCCTCCTTGGAGCATCAGCACCTTTAACCTCCTGTTCCGTACAGGTTGCAATTTGTCCTGAGGATGAACGGGAAGACGTGGAACCAACGAGAGACTAGCTCTTGGTGTTGGGACAGGCACAGGTCACTCTATTTTCCCATCAGGAAGAAGAATTAACCACAGGATCAGCCTGCCCCCCGGAACCAGAACCGGGCCTGAAGCCATCCTGCGCTTTTGCGGCCAGCTCCCTAAAAAGCGAGTTGTAAAATGGAGGTTCAGGGCACTGCAATTCACAAACCTGCAGAGTTATAAATGATAACTCTCATCCACAAATATATTGAGGGAAGGCAAAGAAGAGGATTTGAAATCAAGGCAGAATTGCAGGAAACAGATTTCAGGAGGTAGATTCGAATCGCCTTTAAATCACATGAAAAGCAGAAAATCGTTGACAATGATGCCCTTGGCCAAAAAGGGCATATGCGTTTTTTCCTGAATATATTCAGGAAAAAACGCATACGCCCTTTTTGGCCAACCAAGCAACCTGGAAAGGCAAATCAGCGCTACAAACAAGTCTCGCTTCCCATCGGTCAAAAGGGCCATGCTGAAAAAAATGTCAAAACCAGAAATGCAGGACAGGCCATGGAGAAATGGGAGCCTTCCTATACTGATGGGCGGGATGTAAATTGCCAACAGCCACTCTGCAGAAGTGTACGGTGTGTCCTGAAACATCTAAAAAACACAGCTTAGAGAGCATAGGGCACTTCCACTCATGGGGGTATAAATTGGGAAAATTAAAAATCAGCAAGACACAAGCACCCCAAAGTTTAGGGCTGCTCTGTTGACAAGGACCTCCACTTCATTCCACCTTCAATATCCCAGGAAAGAGAAAAATGGATAAAGAAGTTGTGGTCCTTATGTACAATGGAATATCACTCAGCCATGAAATCAATGTCATAAGGCTAGTAGCAGCATGATGAGTGGATTTAGGTACGACGATTCTAAGTGAAATAAGTCACAGAGAAAAGGACACTTCTCATAAGGTATCACTTATAGAGGGAATGTAAAAACCGTTACACTTGAACTGAATCAGAAAACAGAACAGAGTCACACATGCAGAAAACACACTATGGCTGCTTAACGGGAAAGGTGAGGTGGGGTGATACATAAAACAAGGGATTCAAATTAGCTCAGATACAGTTCCATAAACCCAATATGTAATAGCCAAGACCTACTCCTTGCTCAGAGAACTGGACTCAACACGCCGTATTCACCACACAAGAATATATCTGACTAGTAATAATCTTAAAACCTATGTATTGATATCTCTCTGTTAGTGTGTCAAGTGGGTAAAAAGCGGCATAAACACAGCAGTGAAAAGCAGCTAAACCCCATTATAAAAATAAATTATTTTGAAAAACCCATGAAACAAAGACAGTGAAAGAGAGAGAAATTCTTACACAATGCGTTCAGGGGCTGTGATGCAACCTGGATTGACCATATCTAGACCCACAGCTGGATGAGACATAAAGGTGGACACTGTTGCGGCTGAGAGGTTTGGTGAGGTTGGGTGAGCAAACGCAGACCCTTTAAAGTAATACTGCGTGGTACCCATCGCATGGGTCCCAAATCTCCAGGTTCAAGGGCATCTTCCTACATCGAAAACATGCATGAGATACCCAGAAGATGGTACACCGTATGATGGGGAAAGGTTTCTAAAACGCACCTCATTTCTCATCTGCTTGTGCCCGGGTTCACCATTCCAGCCACTTTACTAGCAATCTCCCTCCTTGGAGCATCAGCACCTTTAACCTCCTGTTCCGTACAGGTTGCAATTTGTACTGAGGATGAACGGGAAGACGTGGAAGCAATGAAAGACTAGCTCTTGGTGTTGGGACAGGCACAGGTCACTCTATTTTCCCATCAGGAAGAAGAATTAACCACAGGCTCAGCCTGCCCCCCGGAACAAGAACAGGGCCTGAAGCCATCCTGCGCTTTTGCGGCCATCTCCCAAAAACGCGAGTTATAAAATGGAGGTTCAGGGCACTGCAATTCACAAACCTGCAGAGTTATAAATGATAACTCTCGTCCACAAATATATTGAGGGAAGGCAAAGAAGAGGATTTGAAATCAAGGCAGAATTGCAGGAAACATATTTCAGGAGGTAGATTCGAATCGCCTTTAAAGCACATGAAAAGCGGCAAAACGTTGACAATGATGCCCTTGGCCAAAAAGGGCGTATGCGTTTTTTCCTGAATATATTCAGGAAAAAACGCATACGCCCTTTTTGGCCAACCAAGCAACCTGGAAAGGCAAATCAGTGCTACAAAGATGTCTCGCTTCCCATCGGTTAAAAAGGCCATGCTGAATAAAGTGTCAAAACCAGAAATGCAGGACAGGCCATGGAGAAATGGGAGCCTTGCTACACTGATGGGCGGGATGTAAATTGCCAACAGCCACTCTGGAGAAGCGTACGGTGAGTCCTGAAACATCTAAAAAACAAAGCTTAGAGAGCATAGGGCACTTCCACTCATGGGGTTATAAATTGGGAAAATTAAAAATCAGCAAGACACAAGCACCCCAAAGTTTAGGGCTGCTCTGTTGACAAGGACCTCCACTTCATTCCACCTTCAATATCCCAGGAAAGAGAAAAATGGATAAAGAAGTTGTGGTCCTTATGTACAATGGAATATCACTCAGCCGTGAAATCAATGTCATAAGGCTAGTACCAGCATGATGAGTGGATTTAGGTACGACGACTCTAAGTGAAATAAGTCACACAGAAAAGGGCACTTCTCATAAGGTATCATTTATAGAGGGAATGTAAAAACCGTTACACTTGAACTGAATTACAAAACAGAACAGAGTCACACATGCAGAAAACACACTATGGCTGCTTAACGGGAAAGGTGAGGTGGGGTGATACATAAAACAAGGGTTTCAAATTAGCTCAGATACCGTTCCATAAACCCAATATGTAATAGACAAGACCTACTCCTTGCTCAGAGAACTGGACTCAACACGCCCTATTCACCGCACAAGAATATATCTGACTAGTAATAATCTTAAAACCTATGTATTGATATCTCTCTGTTAGTGTGTCAAGTGGGTAAAAAGCGGCATAAACACAGCAGTGAAAAGCAGCTAAACCCCATTATAAAAATAAATTTCTTTGAAAAACCCATGAAACAAAGACAGTGAAAGAGAGAGAAATTCTTACACAATGCGTTCAGGGGCTGTGATGCAACCTGGATTGACCATATCTAGACCCACAGCTGGATGAGACATAAGGGTGGACACTGTTGCGGCTGAGAGGTTTGGTGAGGTTGGGTGAGCAAACACAGACCCTTTAAAGTAATACTGCGTGGTACCCATCGCATGGGTCCCAAATCTCCAGGTTCAAGGGCATCTTCCTACATCGAAAACATGCATGAGATACCCAGAAGATGGTACACCGTGTGATGGGGAAAGGTTTCTAAAACGCACCTCATTTCTCATCTGCTTGTGCCCGGGTTCGCCATTCCAGCCACTTTACTAGCAATCTCCCTCCTTGGAGCATCAGCACCTTTAACCTCCTGTTCCGTACAGGTTGCAATTTGTCCTGAGGATGAACGGGAAGACGTGGAACCAACGAGAGACTAGCTCTTGGTGTTGGGACAGGCACAGGTCACTCTATTTTCCCATCAGGAAGAAGAATTAACCACAGGATCAGCCTGCCCCCCGGAACCAGAACCGGGCCTGAAGCCATCCTGCGCTTTTGCGGCCAGCTCCCTAAAAAGCGAGTTGTAAAATGGAGGTTCAGGGCACTGCAATTCACAAACCTGCAGAGTTATAAATGATAACTCTCATCCACAAATATATTGAGGGAAGGCAAAGAAGAGGATTTGAAATCAAGGCAGAATTGCAGGAAACAGATTTCAGGAGGTAGATTCGAATCGCCTTTAAATCACATGAAAAGCAGAAAATCGTTGACAATGATGCCCTTGGCCAAAAAGGGCGTATGCGTTTTTTCCTGAATATATTCAGGAAAAAACGCATACGCCCTTTTTGGCCAACCAAGCAACCTGGAAAGGCAAATCAGCGCTACAAACAAGTCTCGCTTCCCATCGGTCAAAAGGGCCATGCTGAAAAAAATGTCAAAACCAGAAATGCAGGACAGGCCATGGAGAAATGGGAGCCTTCCTATACTGATGGGCGGGATGTAAATTGCCAACAGCCACTCTGCAGAAGTGTACGGTGTGTCCTGAAACATCTAAAAAACACAGCTTAGAGAGCATAGGGCACTTCCACTCATGGGGGTATAAATTGGGAAAATTAAAAATCAGCAAGACACAAGCACCCCAAAGTTTAGGGCTGCTCTGTTGACAAGGACCTCCACTTCATTCCACCTTCAATATCCCAGGAAAGAGAAAAATGGATAAAGAAGTTGTGGTCCTTATGTACAATGGAATATCACTCAGCCATGAAATCAATGTCATAAGGCTAGTAGCAGCATGATGAGTGGATTTAGGTACGACGATTCTAAGTGAAATAAGTCACAGAGAAAAGGACACTTCTCATAAGGTATCACTTATAGAGGGAATGTAAAAACCGTTACACTTGAACTGAATCAGAAAACAGAACAGAGTCACACATGCAGAAAACACACTATGGCTGCTTAACGGGAAAGGTGAGGTGGGGTGATACATAAAACAAGGGATTCAAATTAGCTCAGATACAGTTCCATAAACCCAATATGTAATAGCCAAGACCTACTCCTTGCTCAGAGAACTGGACTCAACACGCCGTATTCACCACACAAGAATATATCTGACTAGTAATAATCTTAAAACCTATGTATTGATATCTCTCTGTTAGTGTGTCAAGTGGGTAAAAAGCGGCATAAACACAGCAGTGAAAAGCAGCTAAACCCCATTATAAAAATAAATTATTTTGAAAAACCCATGAAACAAAGACAGTGAAAGAGAGAGAAATTCTTACACAATGCGTTCAGGGGCTGTGATGCAACCTGGATTGACCATATCTAGACCCACAGCTGGATGAGACATAAAGGTGGACACTGTTGCGGCTGAGAGGTTTGGTGAGGTTGGGTGAGCAAACGCAGACCCTTTAAAGTAATACTGCGTGGTACCCATCGCATGGGTCCCAAATCTCCAGGTTCAAGGGCATCTTCCTACATCGAAAACATGCATGAGATACCCAGAAGATGGTACACCGTATGATGGGGAAAGGTTTCTAAAACGCACCTCATTTCTCATCTGCTTGTGCCCGGGTTCGCCATTCCAGCCACTTTACTAGCAATCTCCCTCCTTGGAGCATCAGCACCTTTAACCTCCTGTTCCGTACAGGTTGCAATTTGTACTGAGGATGAACGGGAAGACGTGGAAGCAATGAAAGACTAGCTCTTGGTGTTGGGACAGGCACAGGTCACTCTATTTTCCCATCAGGAAGAAGAATTAACCACAGGCTCAGCCTGCCCCCCGGAACAAGAACAGGGCCTGAAGCCATCCTGCGCTTTTGCGGCCATCTCCCAAAAACGCGAGTTATAAAATGGAGGTTCAGGGCACTGCAATTCACAAACCTGCAGAGTTATAAATGATAACTCTCGTCCACAAATATATTGAGGGAAGGCAAAGAAGAGGATTTGAAATCAAGGCAGAATTGCAGGAAACATATTTCAGGAGGTAGATTCGAATCGCCTTTAAAGCACATGAAAAGCGGCAAAACGTTGACAATGATGCCCTTGGCCAAAAAGGGCGTATGCGTTTTTTCCTGAATATATTCAGGAAAAAACGCATACGCCCTTTTTGGCCAACCAAGCAACCTGGAAAGGCAAATCAGTGCTACAAAGATGTCTCGCTTCCCATCGGTTAAAAAGGCCATGCTGAATAAAGTGTCAAAACCAGAAATGCAGGACAGGCCATGGAGAAATGGGAGCCTTGCTACACTGATGGGCGGGATGTAAATTGCCAACAGCCACTCTGGAGAAGCGTACGGTGAGTCCTGAAACATCTAAAAAACAAAGCTTAGAGAGCATAGGGCACTTCCACTCATGGGGTTATAAATTGGGAAAATTAAAAATCAGCAAGACACAAGCACCCCAAAGTTTAGGGCTGCTCTGTTGACAAGGACCTCCACTTCATTCCACCTTCAATATCCCAGGAAAGAGAAAAATGGATAAAGAAGTTGTGGTCCTTATGTACAATGGAATATCACTCAGCCGTGAAATCAATGTCATAAGGCTAGTACCAGCATGATGAGTGGATTTAGGTACGACGACTCTAAGTGAAATAAGTCACACAGAAAAGGGCACTTCTCATAAGGTATCACTTATAGAGGGAATGTAAAAACCGTTACACTTGAACTGAATTACAAAACAGAACAGAGTCACACATGCAGAAAACACACTATGGCTGCTTAACGGGAAAGGTGAGGTGGGGTGATACATAAAACAAGGGTTTCAAATTAGCTCAGATACCGTTCCATAAACCCAATATGTAATAGACAAGACCTACTCCTTGCTCAGAGAACTGGACTCAACACGCCCTATTCACCGCACAAGAATATATCTGACTAGTAATAATCTTAAAACCTATGTATTGATATCTCTCTGTTAGTGTGTCAAGTGGGTAAAAAGCGGCATAAACACAGCAGTGAAAAGCAGCTAAACCCCATTATAAAAATAAATTACTTTGAAAAACCCATGAAACAAAGACAGTGAAAGAGAGAGAAATTCTTACACAATGCGTTCAGGGGCTGTGATGCAACCTGGATTGACCATATCTAGACCCACAGCTGGATGAGACATAAGGGTGGACACTGTTGCGGCTGAGAGGT
Organism: Balaenoptera borealis; assembly: GCF_965194805.1. Classification (NCBI taxonomy): domain Eukaryota; kingdom Metazoa; phylum Chordata; class Mammalia; order Artiodactyla; family Balaenopteridae; genus Balaenoptera; species Balaenoptera borealis. Next base: position 256,793 of record NW_028123217.1, on the reverse strand, counting down.
TTGGTGAGGTTGGGTGAGCAAACACAGACCCTTTAAAGTAATACTGCGTGGTACCCATCGCATGGGTCCCAAATCTCCAGGTTCAAGGGCATCTTCCTACATCGAAAACATGCATGAGATACCCAGAAGATGGTACACCGTGTGATGGGGAAAGGTTTCTAAAACGCACCTCATTTCTCATCTGCTTGTGCCCGGGTTCGCCATTCCAGCCACTTTACTAGCAATCTCCCTCCTTGGAGCATCAGCACCTTTAACCTCCTGTTCCGTACAGGTTGCAATTTGTCCTGAGGATGAACGGGAAGACGTGGAACCAACGAGAGACTAGCTCTTGGTGTTGGGACAGGCACAGGTCACTCTATTTTCCCATCAGGAAGAAGAATTAACCACAGGATCAGCCTGCCCCCCAGAACCAGAACCGGGCCTGAAGCCATCCTGCGCTTTTGCGGCCAGCTCCCTAAAAAGCGAGTTGTAAAATGGAGGTTCAGGGCACTGCAATTCACAAACCTGCAGAGTTATAAATGATACCTCTCATCCACAAATATATTGAGGGAAGGCAAAGAAGAGGATTTGAAATCAAGGCAGAATTGCAGGAAACAGATTTCAGGAGGTAGATTCGAATCGCCTTTAAATCACATGAAAAGCAGAAAATCGTTGACAATGATGCCCTTGGCCAAAAAGGGCGTATGCGTTTTTTCCTGAATATATTCAGGAAAAAACGCATACGCCCTTTTTGGCCAACCAAGCAACCTGGAAAGGCAAATCAGCGCTACAAACAAGTCTCGCTTCCCATCGGTCAAAAGGGCCATGCTGAAAACAATGTCAAAACCAGAAATGCAGGACAGGCCATGGAGAAATGGGAGCCTTCCTATACTGATGGGCGGGATGTAAACTGCCAACAGCCACTCTGCAGAAGTGTACGGTGTGTCCTGAAACATCTAAAAAACACAGCTTAGAGAGCATAGGGCACTTCCACTCAAGGGGGTATAAATTGGCAAAATGAAAAATCAGCAAGACACAAGCACCCCAAAGTTTAGGGCTGCTCTGTTGACAAGGACCTCCACTTCATTCCACCTTCAATATCCCAGGAAAGAGAAAAATGGATAAAGAAGTTGTGGTCCTTATGTACAATGGAATATCACTCAGCCATGAAATCAATGTCATAAGGCTAGTAGCAGCATGATGAGTGGATTTAGGTACGACGATTCTAAGTGAAATAAGTCACACAGAAAAGGACACTTCTCATACGGTATCACTTATAGAGGGAATGTAAAAACCGTTACACTTGAACTGAATCAGAAAACAGAACAGAGTCACACATGCAGAAAACACACTATGGCTGCTTAACGGGAAAGGTGAGGTGGGGTGATACATAAAACAAGGGATTCAAATTAGCTCAGATACCGTTCCATAAACCCAATATGTAATAGACAAGACCTACTCCTTGCTCAGAGAACTGGACTCAACACGCCCTATTCACCGCACAAGAATATATCTGACTAGTAATAATCTTAAAACCTATGTATTGATATCTCTCTGTTAGTGTGTCAAGTGGGTAAAAAGCGGCATAAACACAGCAGTGAAAAGCAGCTAAACCCCATTATAAAAATAAATTATTTTGAAAAACCCATGAAACAAAGACAGTGAAAGAGAGAGAAATTCTTACACAATGCGTTCAGGGGCTGTGATGCAACCTGGATTGACCATATCTAGACCCACAGCTGGATGAGACATAAGGGTGGACACTGTTGCGGCTGAGAGGTTTGGTGAGGTTGGGTGAGCAAACGCAGACCCTTTAAAGTAATACTGCGTGGTACCCATCGCATGGGTCCCAAATCTCCAGGTTCAAGGGCATCTTCCTACATCGAAAACATGCATGAGATACCCAGAAGATGGTACACCGTGTGATGGGGAAAGGTTTCTAAAACGCACCTCATTTCTCATCTGCTTGTGCCCGGGTTCGCCATTCCAGCCACTTTACTAGCAATCTCCCTCCTTGGAGCATCAGCACCTTTAACCTCCTGTTCCGTACAGGTTGCAATTTGTCCTGAGGATGAACGGGAAGACGTGGAACCAACGAGAGACTAGCTCTTGGTGTTGGGACAGGCACAGGTCACTCTATTTTCCCATCAGGAAGAAGAATTAACCACAGGATCAGCCTGCCCCCCGGAACCAGAACCGGGCCTGAAGCCATCCTGCGCTTTTGCGGCCAGCTCCCTAAAAAGCGAGTTGTAAAATGGAGGTTCAGGGCACTGCAATTCACAAACCTGCAGAGTTATAAATGATAACTCTCATCCACAAATATATTGAGGGAAGGCAAAGAAGAGGATTTGAAATCAAGGCAGAATTGCAGGAAACAGATTTCAGGAGGTAGATTCGAATCGCCTTTAAATCACATGAAAAGCAGAAAATCGTTGACAATGATGCCCTTGGCCAAAAAGGGCGTATGCGTTTTTTCCTGAATATATTCAGGAAAAAACGCATACGCCCTTTTTGGCCAACCAAGCAACCTGGAAAGGCAAATCAGCGCTACAAACAAGTCTCGCTTCCCATCGGTCAAAAGGGCCATGCTGAAAAAAATGTCAAAACCAGAAATGCAGGACAGGCCATGGAGAAATGGGAGCCTTCCTATACTGATGGGCGGGATGTAAATTGCCAACAGCCACTCTGCAGAAGTGTACGGTGTGTCCTGAAACATCTAAAAAACACAGCTTAGAGAGCATAGGGCACTTCCACTCATGGGGGTATAAATTGGGAAAATTAAAAATCAGCAAGACACAAGCACCCCAAAGTTTAGGGCTGCTCTGTTGACAAGGACCTCCACTTCATTCCACCTTCAATATCCCAGGAAAGAGAAAAATGGATAAAGAAGTTGTGGTCCTTATGTACAATGGAATATCACTCAGCCATGAAATCAATGTCATAAGGCTAGTAGCAGCATGATGAGTGGATTTAGGTACGACGATTCTAAGTGAAATAAGTCACAGAGAAAAGGACACTTCTCATAAGGTATCACTTATAGAGGGAATGTAAAAACCGTTACACTTGAACTGAATCAGAAAACAGAACAGAGTCACACATGCAGAAAACACACTATGGCTGCTTAACGGGAAAGGTGAGGTGGGGTGATACATAAAACAAGGGATTCAAATTAGCTCAGATACAGTTCCATAAACCCAATATGTAATAGCCAAGACCTACTCCTTGCTCAGAGAACTGGACTCAACACGCCGTATTCACCACACAAGAATATATCTGACTAGTAATAATCTTAAAACCTATGTATTGATATCTCTCTGTTAGTGTGTCAAGTGGGTAAAAAGCGGCATAAACACAGCAGTGAAAAGCAGCTAAACCCCATTATAAAAATAAATTATTTTGAAAAACCCATGAAACAAAGACAGTGAAAGAGAGAGAAATTCTTACACAATGCGTTCAGGGGCTGTGATGCAACCTGGATTGACCATATCTAGACCCACAGCTGGATGAGACATAAAGGTGGACACTGTTGCGGCTGAGAGGTTTGGTGAGGTTGGGTGAGCAAACGCAGACCCTTTAAAGTAATACTGCGTGGTACCCATCGCATGGGTCCCAAATCTCCAGGTTCAAGGGCATCTTCCTACATCGAAAACATGCATGAGATACCCAGAAGATGGTACACCGTATGATGGGGAAAGGTTTCTAAAACGCACCTCATTTCTCATCTGCTTGTGCCCGGGTTCGCCATTCCAGCCACTTTACTAGCAATCTCCCTCCTTGGAGCATCAGCACCTTTAACCTCCTGTTCCGTACAGGTTGCAATTTGTACTGAGGATGAACGGGAAGACGTGGAAGCAATGAAAGACTAGCTCTTGGTGTTGGGACAGGCACAGGTCACTCTATTTTCCCATCAGGAAGAAGAATTAACCACAGGCTCAGCCTGCCCCCCGGAACAAGAACAGGGCCTGAAGCCATCCTGCGCTTTTGCGGCCATCTCCCAAAAACGCGAGTTATAAAATGGAGGTTCAGGGCACTGCAATTCACAAACCTGCAGAGTTATAAATGATAACTCTCGTCCACAAATATATTGAGGGAAGGCAAAGAAGAGGATTTGAAATCAAGGCAGAATTGCAGGAAACATATTTCAGGAGGTAGATTCGAATCGCCTTTAAAGCACATGAAAAGCGGCAAAACGTTGACAATGATGCCCTTGGCCAAAAAGGGCGTATGCGTTTTTTCCTGAATATATTCAGGAAAAAACGCATACGCCCTTTTTGGCCAACCAAGCAACCTGGAAAGGCAAATCAGTGCTACAAAGATGTCTCGCTTCCCATCGGTTAAAAAGGCCATGCTGAATAAAGTGTCAAAACCAGAAATGCAGGACAGGCCATGGAGAAATGGGAGCCTTGCTACACTGATGGGCGGGATGTAAATTGCCAACAGCCACTCTGGAGAAGCGTACGGTGAGTCCTGAAACATCTAAAAAACAAAGCTTAGAGAGCATAGGGCACTTCCACTCATGGGGTTATAAATTGGGAAAATTAAAAATCAGCAAGACACAAGCACCCCAAAGTTTAGGGCTGCTCTGTTGACAAGGACCTCCACTTCATTCCACCTTCAATATCCCAGGAAAGAGAAAAATGGATAAAGAAGTTGTGGTCCTTATGTACAATGGAATATCACTCAGCCGTGAAATCAATGTCATAAGGCTAGTACCAGCATGATGAGTGGATTTAGGTACGACGACTCTAAGTGAAATAAGTCACACAGAAAAGGGCACTTCTCATAAGGTATCACTTATAGAGGGAATGTAAAAACCGTTACACTTGAACTGAATTACAAAACAGAACAGAGTCACACATGCAGAAAACACACTATGGCTGCTTAACGGGAAAGGTGAGGTGGGGTGATACATAAAACAAGGGTTTCAAATTAGCTCAGATACCGTTCCATAAACCCAATATGTAATAGACAAGACCTACTCCTTGCTCAGAGAACTGGACTCAACACGCCCTATTCACCGCACAAGAATATATCTGACTAGTAATAATCTTAAAACCTATGTATTGATATCTCTCTGTTAGTGTGTCAAGTGGGTAAAAAGCGGCATAAACACAGCAGTGAAAAGCAGCTAAACCCCATTATAAAAATAAATTACTTTGAAAAACCCATGAAACAAAGACAGTGAAAGAGAGAGAAATTCTTACACAATGCGTTCAGGGGCTGTGATGCAACCTGGATTGACCATATCTAGACCCACAGCTGGATGAGACATAAGGGTGGACACTGTTGCGGCTGAGAGGTTTGGTGAGGTTGGGTGAGCAAACACAGACCCTTTAAAGTAATACTGCGTGGTACCCATCGCATGGGTCCCAAATCTCCAGGTTCAAGGGCATCTTCCTACATCGAAAACATGCATGAGATACCCAGAAGATGGTACACCGTGTGATGGGGAAAGGTTTCTAAAACGCACCTCATTTCTCATCTGCTTGTGCCCGGGTTCGCCATTCCAGCCACTTTACTAGCAATCTCCCTCCTTGGAGCATCAGCACCTTTAACCTCCTGTTCCGTACAGGTTGCAATTTGTCCTGAGGATGAACGGGAAGACGTGGAACCAACGAGAGACTAGCTCTTGGTGTTGGGACAGGCACAGGTCACTCTATTTTCCCATCAGGAAGAAGAATTAACCACAGGATCAGCCTGCCCCCCAGAACCAGAACCGGGCCTGAAGCCATCCTGCGCTTTTGCGGCCAGCTCCCTAAAAAGCGAGTTGTAAAATGGAGGTTCAGGGCACTGCAATTCACAAACCTGCAGAGTTATAAATGATACCTCTCATCCACAAATATTTTGAGGGAAGGCAAAGAAGAGGATTTGAAATCAAGGCAGAATTGCAGGAAACAGATTTCAGGAGGTAGATTCGAATCGCCTTTAAATCACATGAAAAGCAGAAAATCGTTGACAATGATGCCCTTGGCCAAAAAGGGCGTATGCGTTTTTTCCTGAATATATTCAGGAAAAAACGCATACGCCCTTTTTGGCCAACCAAGCAACCTGGAAAGGCAAATCAGCGCTACAAACAAGTCTCGCTTCCCATCGGTCAAAAGGGCCATGCTGAAAACAATGTCAAAACCAGAAATGCAGGACAGGCCATGGAGAAATGGGAGCCTTCCTATACTGATGGGCGGGATGTAAACTGCCAACAGCCACTCTGCAGAAGTGTACGGTGTGTCCTGAAACATCTAAAAAACACAGCTTAGAGAGCATAGGGCACTTCCACTCAAGGGGGTATAAATTGGCAAAATGAAAAATCAGCAAGACACAAGCACCCCAAAGTTTAGGGCTGCTCTGTTGACAAGGACCTCCACTTCATTCCACCTTCAATATCCCAGGAAAGAGAAAAATGGATAAAGAAGTTGTGGTCCTTATGTACAATGGAATATCACTCAGCCATGAAATCAATGTCATAAGGCTAGTAGCAGCATGATGAGTGGATTTAGGTACGACGATTCTAAGTGAAATAAGTCACACAGAAAAGGACACTTCTCATACGGTATCACTTATAGAGGGAATGTAAAAACCGTTACACTTGAACTGAATCAGAAAACAGAACAGAGTCACACATGCAGAAAACACACTATGGCTGCTTAACGGGAAAGGTGAGGTGGGGTGATACATAAAACAAGGGATTCAAATTAGCTCAGATACCGTTCCATAAACCCAATATGTAATAGACAAGACCTACTCCTTGCTCAGAGAACTGGACTCAACACGCCCTATTCACCGCACAAGAATATATCTGACTAGTAATAATCTTAAAACCTATGTATTGATATCTCTCTGTTAGTGTGTCAAGTGGGTAAAAAGCGGCATAAACACAGCAGTGAAAAGCAGCTAAACCCCATTATAAAAATAAATTATTTTGAAAAACCCATGAAACAAAGACAGTGAAAGAGAGAGAAATTCTTACACAATGCGTTCAGGGGCTGTGATGCAACCTGGATTGACCATATCTAGACCCACAGCTGGATGAGACATAAGGGTGGACACTGTTGCGGCTGAGAGGTTTGGTGAGGTTGGGTGAGCAAACGCAGACCCTTTAAAGTAATACTGCGTGGTACCCATCGCATGGGTCCCAAATCTCCAGGTTCAAGGGCATCTTCCTACATCGAAAACATGCATGAGATACCCAGAAGATGGTACACCGTGTGATGGGGAAAGGTTTCTAAAACGCACCTCATTTCTCATCTGCTTGTGCCCGGGTTCGCCATTCCAGCCACTTTACTAGCAATCTCCCTCCTTGGAGCATCAGCACCTTTAACCTCCTGTTCCATACAGGTTGCAATTTGTACTGAGGATGAACGGGAAGACGTGGAACCAATGAAAGACTAGCTCTTGGTGTTGGGACAGGCACAGGTCACTCTATTTTCCCATCAGGAAGAAGAATTAACCACAGGATCAGCCTGCCCCCCGGAACCAGAACCGGGCCTGAAGCCATCCTGCGCTTTTGCGGCCAGCTCCCTAAAAAGCGAGTTGTAAAATGGAGGTTCAGGGCACTGCAATTCACAAACCTGCAGAGTTATAAATGATAACTCTCATCCACAAATATATTGAGGGAAGGCAAAGAAGAGGATTTGAAATCAAGGCAGAATTGCAGGAAACAGATTTCAGGAGGTAGATTCGAATCGCCTTTAAAGCACATGAAAACGGCAAAACGTTGACAATGATGCCCTTGGCCAAAAAGGGCGTATGCGTTTTTTCCTGAATATATTCAGGAAAAAACACATACGCCCTTTTTGGCCAACCAAGCAACCTGGAAAGGCAAATCAGTGCTAGAAAGATGTCTCGCTTCCCATCGGTCAAAAGGGCCATGCTGAAAAAAGTGTCAAAACCAGAAATGCAGGACAGGCCATGGAGAAATGGGAGCCTCGCTACACTGATGGGCGGGATGTAAATTGTCAACAGCCACTCTGGAGAAGTGTACGGTGAGTCCTGAAACGTCTAAAAAGCAAAGCTTAGAGAGCATAGGGCACTTCCACTCATGGGGGTATAAATTGGGAAAATGAAAAATCAGCAAGACACAAGCACCCCAAAGTTTAGGGCTGCTCTGTTGACAAGGACCTCCACTTCATTCCACCTTCAATATCCCAGGAAAGAGAAAAATGGATAAAGAAGTTGTGGTCCTTATGTACAATGGAATATCACTCAGCCATGAAATCAATGTCATAAGGCTAGTAGCAGCATGATGAGTGGATTTAGGTACGACGACTCTAAGTGAAATAAGTCACACAGAAAAGGACACTTCTCATAAGGTATCACTGATAGAGGGAATGTAAAAACCGTTACACTTGAACTGAATTACAAAACAGAACAGAGTCACACATGCAGAAAACACACTATGGCTGCTTAACGGGAAAGGTGAGGTGGGGTGATACATAAAACAAGGGTTTCAAATTAGCTCAGATACCGTTCCATAAACCCAATATGTAATAGACAAGACCTACTCCTTGCTCAGAGAACTGGACTCAACACGCCCTATTCACCGCACAAGAATATATCTGACTAGTAATAATCTTAAAACCTATGTATTGATATCTCTCTGTTAATGTGTCAAGTGGGTAAAAAGCGGCATAAACACAGCAGTGAAAAGCAGCTAAACCCCATTATAAAAATAAATTACTTTGAAAAACCCATGAAACAAAGACAGTGAAAGAGAGAGAAATTCTTACACAATGCGTTCACGGGCTGTGATGCAACCTGGATTGACCATATCTAGACCCACAGCTGGATGAGACATAAGGGTGGACACTGTTGCGGCTGAGAGGTTTGGTGAGGTTGGGTGAGCAAACGCAGACCCTTTAAAGTAATACTGCGTGGTACCCATCGCATGGGTCCCAAATCTCCAGGTTCAAGGGCATCTTCCTACATCGAAAACATGCATGAGATACCCAGAAGATGGTACACCGTGTGATGGGGAAAGGTTTCTAAAACGCACCTCATTTCTCATCTGCTTGTGCCCGGGTTTGCCATTCCAGCCACTTTACTAGCAATCTCCCTCCTTGGAGCATCAGCACCTTTAACCTCCTGTTCCGTACAGGTTGCAATTTGTCCTGAGGATGAACGGGAAGACGTGGAACCAACGAGAGACTAGCTCTTGGTGTTGGGACAGGCACAGGTCACTCTATTTTCCCATCAGGAAGAAGAATTAACCACAGGATCAGCCTGCCCCCCGGAACCAGAACCGGGCCTGAAGCCATCCTGCGCTTTTGCGGCCAGCTCCCTAAAAAGCGAGTTGTAAAATGGAGGTTCAGGGCACTGCAATTCACAAACCTGCAGAGTTATAAATGATAACTCTCGTCCACAAATATATTGAGGGAAGGCAAAGAAGAGGATTTGAAATCAAGGCAGAATTGCAGGAAACAGATTTCAGGAGGTAGATTCGAATCGCCTTTAAATCACATGAAAAGCAGAAAATCGTTGACAATGATGCCCTTGGCCAAAAAGGGCGTATGCGTTTTTTCCTGAATATATTCAGGAAAAAACGCATACGCCCTTTTTGGCCAACCAAGCAACCTGGAAAGGCAAATCAGCGCTACAAACAAGTCTCGCTTCCCATCGGTCAAAAGGGCCATGCTGAAAAAAATGTCAAAACCAGAAATGCAGGACAGGCCATGGAGAAATGGGAGCCTTCCTATACTGATGGGCGGGATGTAAATTGCCAACAGCCACTCTGCAGAAGTGTACGGTGTGTCCTGAAACATCTAAAAAACACAGCTTAGAGAGCATAGGGCACTTCCACTCATGGGGGTATAAATTGGGAAAATGAAAAATCAGCAAGACACAAGAACCCCAAAGTTTAGGGCTGCTCTGTTGACAAGGACCTCCACTTCATTCCACCTTCAATATCCCAGGAAAGAGAAAAATGGATAAAGAAGTTGTGGTCCTTATGTACAATGTAATATCACTCAGCCGTGAAATCAATGTCATAAGGCTAGTAGCAGCATGATGAGTGGATTTAGGTACAACGATTCTAAGTGAAATAAGTCACACAGAAAAGGACACTTCTCATAAGGTATCACTGATAGAGGGAATGTAAAAACCGTTACACTTGAACTGAATTACAAAACAGAACAGAGTCACACATGCAGAAAACACACTATGGCTGCTTAACGGGAAAGGTGAGGTGGGGTGATACATAAAACAAGGGTATCAAATTAGCTCAGATACCGTTCCATAAACCCAATATGTAATAGACAAGACCTACTCCTTGCTCAGAGAACTGGACTCAACACGCCCTATTCACCGCACAAGAATATATCTGACTAGTAATAATCTTAAAACCTATGTATTGATATCTCTCTGTTAGTGTGTCAAGTGGGTGAAAAGCGGCATAAACACAGCAGTGAAAAGCAGCTAAACCCATTTATAAAAATAAATTACTTTGAAAAACCCATGAAACAAAGACAGTGAAAGAGAGAGAAATTCTTACACAATGCGTTCACGGGCTGTGATGCAACCTGGATTGACCATATCTAGACCCACAGCTGGATGAGACATAAGGGTGGACACTGTTGCGGCTGAGAGGTTTGGTGAGGTTGGGTGAGCAAACGCAGACCCTTTAAAGTAATACTGCGTGGTACCCATCGCATGGGTCCCAAATCTCCAGGTTCAAGGGCATCTTCCTACATCGAAAACATGCATGAGATACCCAGAAGATGGTACACCGTATGATGGGGAAAGGTTTCTAAAACGCACCTCATTTCTCATCTGCTTGTGCCCGGGTTCGCCATTCCAGCCACTTTATTAGCAATCTCCCTCCTTGGAGCATCAGCACCTTTAACCTCCTGTTCCGTACAGGTTGCAATTTGTACTGAGGATGAACGGGAAGACGTGGAACCAATGAAAGACTAGCTCTTGGTGTTGGGACAGGCACAGGTCACTCTATTTTCCCATCAGGAAGAAGAATTAACCACAGGCTCAGCCTGCCCCCCGGAACAAGAAGAGGGCCTGAAGCCATCCTGCGCTTTTGCGGCCATCTCCCAAAAACGCGAGTTGTAAAATGGAGGTTCAGGGCACTGCAATTCACAAACCTGCAGAGTTATAAATGATAACTCTCGTCCACAAATATATTGAGGGAAGGCAAAGAAGAGGATTTGAAATCAAGGCAGAATTGCAGGAAACAGATTTCAGGAGGTAGATTCGAATCGCCTTTAAAGCACATGAAAAGCGGCAAAACGTTGACAATGATGCCCTTGGCCAAAAAGGGCGTATGCGTTTTTTCCTGAATATATTCAGGAAAAAACGCATACGCCCTTTTTGGCCAACCAAGCAACCTGGAAAGGCAAATCAGCGCTACAAAGATGTCTCGCTTCCCATCGGTTAAAAAGGCCATGCTGAATAAAGTGTCAAAACCAGAAATGCAGGACAGGCCATGGAGAAATGGGAGCCTTGCTACACTGATGGGCGGGATGTAAATTGCCAACAGCCACTCTGGAGAAGCGTACGGTGAGTCCTGAAACATCTAAAAAACAAAGCTTAGAGAGCATAGGGCACTTCCACTCATGGGGTTATAAATTGGGAAAATTAAAAATCAGCAAGACACAAGCACCCCAAAGTTTAGGGCTGCTCTGTTGACAAGGACCTCCACTTCATTCCACCTTCAATATCCCAGGAAAGAGAAAAATGGATAAAGAAGTTGTGGTCCTTATGTACAATGGAATATCACTCAGCCGTGAAATCAATGTCATAAGGCTAGTAGCAGCATGATGAGTGGATTTAGGTACAACGACTCTAAGTGAAATAAGTCACACAGAAAAGGACACTTCTCATAAGGTATCACTGATAGAGGGAATGTAAAACCGTTACACTTGAACTGAATTACAAAACAGAACAGAGTCACACATGCAGAAAACACACTATGGCTGCTTAACGGGAAAGGTGAGGTGGGGTGATACATAAAACAAGGGTATCAAATTAGCTCAGATACCGTTCCATAAACCCAATATGTAATAGACAAGACCTACTCCTTGCTCAGAGAACTGGACTCAACACGCCCTATTCACCGCACAAGAATATATCTGACTAGTAATAATCTTAAAACCTATGTATTGATATCTCTCTGTTAGTGTGTCAAGTGTGTGAAAAGCGGCATAAACACAGCAGTGAAAAGCAGCTAAACCCATTTATAAAAATAAATTACTTTGAAAAACCCATGAAACAAAGACAGTGAAAGAGAGCGAAATTCTTACACAATGCGTTCACGGGCTGTGATGCAAAGTGGATTGACCATATCTAGACCCACAGCTGGATGAGACATAAGGGTGGACACTGTTGCGGCTGAGAGGTTTGGTGAGGTTGGGTGAGCAAACGCAGACCCTTTAAAGTAATACTGCGTGGTACCCATCGCATGGGTCCCAAATCTCCAGGTTCAAGGGCATCTTCCTACATCGAAAACATGCATGAGATACCCAGAAGATGGTACACCGTATGATGGGGAAAGGTTTCTAAAACGCACCTCATTTCTCATCTGCTTGTGCCCGGGTTCGCCATTCCAGCCACTTTACTAGCAATCTCCCTCCTTGGAGCATCAGCACCTTTAACCTCCTGTTCCGTACAGGTTGCAATTTGTACTGAGGATGAACGGGAAGACGTGGAACCAATGAAAGACTAGCTCTTGGTGTTGGGACAGGCACAGGTCACTCTATTTTCCCATCAGGAAGAAGAATTAACCACAGGCTCAGCCTGCCCCCCGGAACAAGAACAGGGCCTGAAGCCATCCTGTGCTTTTGCGGCCATCTCCCAAAAACGCGAGTTGTAAAATGGAGGTTCAGGGCACTGCAATTCACAAACCTGCAGAGTTATAAATGATAACTCTCGTCCACAAATATATTGAGGGAAGGCAAAGAAGAGGATTTGAAATCAAGGCAGAATTGCAGGAAACAGATTTCAGGAGGTAGATTCGAATCGCCTTTAAAGCACATGAAAAGCGGCAAAACGTTGACAATGATGCCCTTGGCCAAAAAGGGCGTATGCGTTTTTTCCTGAATATATTCAGGAAAAAACGCATACGCCCTTTTTGGCCAACCAAGCAACCTGGAAAGGCAAATCAGCGCTACAAAGATGTCTCGCTTCCCATCGGTTAAAAAGGCCATGCTGAATAAAGTGTCAAAACCAGAAATGCAGGACAGGCCATGGAGAAATGGGAGCCTTGCTACACTGATGGGCGGGATGTAAATTGCCAACAGCCACTCTGGAGAAGCGTACGGTGAGTCCTGAAACATCTAAAAAACAAAGCTTAGAGAGCATAGGGCACTTCCACTCATGGGGTTATAAATTGGTAAAATTAAAAATCAGCAAGACACAAGCACCCCAAAGTTTAGGGCTGCTCTGTTGACAAGGACCTCCACTTCATTCCACCTTCAATATCCCAGGAAAGAGAAAAATGGATAAAGAAGTTGTGGTCCTTATGTACAATGGAATATCACTCAGCCGTGAAATCAATGTCATAAGGCTAGTACCAGCATGATGAGTGGATTTAGGTACGATGATTCTAAGTGAAATAAGTCACACAGAAAAGGGCACTTCTCATAAGGTATCACTTATAGAGGGAATGTAAAAACCGTTACACTTGAACTGAATTACAAAACAGAACAGAGTCACACATGCAGAAAACACACTATGCCTGCTTAACGGGAAAGGTGAGGTGGGGTGATACATAAAACAAGGGTTTCAAATTAGCTCAGATACCGTTCCATAAACCCAATATGTAATAGACAAGACCTACTCCTTGCTCAGAGAACTGGACTCAACACGCCCTATTCACCGCACAAGAATATATCTGACTAGTAATAATCTTAAAACCTATGTATTGATATCTCTCTGTTAGTGTGTCAAGTGGGTAAAAAGCGGCATAAACACAGCAGTGAAAAGCAGCTAAACCCCATTATAAAAATAAATTACTTTGAAAAACCCATGAAACAAAGACAGTGAAAGAGAGAGAAATTCTTACACAATGCGTTCAGGGGCTGTGATGCAACCTGGATTGACCATATCTAGACCCACAGCTGGATGAGACATAAGGGTGGACACTGTTGCGGCTGAGAGGTTTGGTGAGGTTGGGTGAGCAAACGCAGACCCTTTAAAGTAATACTGCGTGGTACCCATCGCATGGGTCCCAAATCTCCAGGTTCAAGGGCATCTTCCTACATCGAAAACATGCATGAGATACCCAGAAGATGGTACACCGTGTGATGGGGAAAGGTTTCTAAAACGCACCTCATTTCTCATCTGCTTGTGCCCGGGTTCGCCATTCCAGCCACTTTACTAGCAATCTCCCTCCTTGGAGCATCAGCACCTTTAACCTCCTGTTCCGTACAGGTTGCAATTTGTCCTGAGGATGAACGGGAAGACGTGGAACCAACGAGAGACTAGCTCTTGGTGTTGGGACAGGCACAGGTCACTCTATTTTCCCATCAGGAAGAAGAATTAACCACAGGATCAGCCTGCCCCCCGGAACCAGAACCGGGCCTGAAGCCATCCTGCGCTTTTGCGGCCAGCTCCCTAAAAAGCGAGTTGTAAAATGGAGGTTCAGGGCACTGCAATTCACAAACCTGCAGAGTTATAAATGATAACTCTCGTCCACAAATATATTGAGGGAAGGCAAAGAAGAGGATTTGAAATCAAGGCAGAATTGCAGGAAACAGATTTCAGGAGGTAGATTCGAATCGCCTTTAAATCACATGAAAAGCAGAAAATCGTTGACAATGATGCCCTTGGCCAAAAAGGGCGTATGCGTTTTTTCCTGAATATATTCAGGAAAAAACGCATACGCCCTTTTTGGCCAACCAAGCAACCTGGAAAGGCAAATCAGCGCTACAAACAAGTCTCGCTTCCCATCGGTCAAAAGGGCCATGCTGAAAAAAATGTCAAAACCAGAAATGCAGGACAGGCCATGGAGAAATGGGAGCCTTCCTATACTGATGGGCGGGATGTAAATTGCCAACAGCCACTCTGCAGAAGTGTACGGTGTGTCCTGAAACATCTAAAAAACACAGCTTAGAGAGCATAGGGCACTTCCACTCATGGGGGTATAAATTGGGAAAATTAAAAATCAGCAAGACACAAGCACCCCAAAGTTTAGGGCTGCTCTGTTGACAAGGACCTCCACTTCATTCCACCTTCAATATCCCAGGAAAGAGAAAAATGGATAAAGAAGTTGTGGTCCTTATGTACAATGGAATATCACTCAGCCGTGAAATCAATGTCATAAGGCTAGTAGCAGCATGATGAGTGGATTTAGGTACAACGACTCTAAGTGAAATAAGTCACACAGAAAAGGACACTTCTCATAAGGTATCACTGATAGAGGGAATGTAAAAACCGTTACACTTGAACTGAATTACAAAACAGAACAGAGTCACACATGCAGAAAACACACTATGGCTGCTTAACGGGAAAGGTGAGGTGGGGTGATACATAAAACAAGGGTTTCAAATTAGCTCAGATACCGTTCCGTAAAACCAATATGTAATAGACAAGACCTACTCCTTGCTCAGAGAACTGGACTCAACACGCCCTATTCACCGCACAAGAATATATCTGAATAGTAATAATCTTAAAACCTATGTATTGATATCTCTCTGTTAGTGTGTCAAGTGGGTGAAAAGCGGCATAAACACAGCAGTGAAAAGCAGCTAAACCCATTTATAAAAATAAATTACTTTGAAAAACCCATGAAACAAAGACAGTGAAAGAGAGAGAAATTCTTACACAATGCGTTCACGGGCTGTGATGCAACCTGGATTGACCATATCTAGACCCACAGCTGGATGAGACATAAGGGTGGACACTGTTGCGGCTGAGAGGTTTGGTGAGGTTGGGTGAGCAAACGCAGACCTTTTAAAGTAATACTGCGTGGTACCCATCGCATGGGTCCCAAATCTCCAGGTTCAAGGGCATCTTCCTACATCGAAAACATGCATGAGATACCCAGAAGATGGTACACCGTATGATGGGGAAAGGTTTCTAAAACGCACCTCATTTCTCATCTGCTTGTGCCCGGGTTCGCCATTCCAGCCACTTTACTAGCAATCTCCCTCCTTGGAGCATCAGCACCTTTAACCTCCTGTTCCGTACAGGTTGCAATTTGTACTGAGGATGAACGGGAAGACGTGGAACCAATGAAAGACTAGCTCTTGGTGTTGGGACAGGCACAGGTCACTCTATTTTCCCATCAGGAAGAAGAATTAACCACAGGCTCAGCCTGCCCCCCGGAACAAGAAGAGGGCCTGAAGCCATCCTGCGCTTTTGCGGCCATCTCCCAAAAACGCGAGTTGTAAAATGGAGGTTCAGGGCACTGCAATTCACAAACCTGCAGAGTTATAAATGATAACTCTCGTCCACAAATATATTGAGGGTAGGCAAAGAAGAGGATTTGAAATCAAGGCAGAATTGCAGGAAACATATTTCAGGAGGTAGATTCGAATCGCCTTTAAAGCACATGAAAAGCGGCAAAACGTTGACAATGATGCCCTTGGCCAAAAAGGGCGTATGCGTTTTTTCCTGAATATACTCAGGAAAAAACGCATACGCCCTTTTTGGCCAACCAAGCAACCTGGAAAGGCAAATCAGCGCTACAAAGATGTCTCGCTTCCCATCGGTTAAAAAGGCCATGCTGAATAAAGTGTCAAAACCAGAAATGCAGGACAGGCCATGGAGAAATGGGAGCCTTGTTACACTGATGGGCGGGATGTAAATTGCCAACAGCCACTCTGGAGAAGTGTACGGTGAGTCCTGAAACATCTAAAAAACAAAGCTTAGAGAGCATAGGGCACTTCCACTCATGGGGTTATAAATTGGGAAAATTAAAAATCAGCAAGACACAAGCACCCCAAAGTTTAGGGCTGCTCTGTTGACAAGGACCTCCACTTCATTCCACCTTCAATATCCCAGGAAAGAGAAAAATGGATAAAGAAGTTGTGGTCCTTATGTACAATGGAATATCACTCAGCCGTGAAATCAATGTCATAAGGCTAGTACCAGCATGATGAGTGGATTTAGGTACGACGACTCTAAGTGAAATAAGTCACACAGAAAAGGGCACTTCTCATAAGGTATCACTTATAGAGGGAATGTAAAAACCGTTACACTTGAACTGAATTACAAAACAGAACAGAGTCACACATGCAGAAAACACACTATGGCTGCTTAACGGGAATGGTGAGGTGGCGTGATACATAAAACAAGGGTTTCAAATTAGCTCAGATACCGTTCCATAAACCCAATATGTAATAGACAAGACCTATTCCTTGCTCAGAGAACTGGACTCAACACGCCCTATTCACCGCACAAGAATATATCTGACTAGTAATAATCTTAAAACCTATGTATTGATATCTCTCTGTTAGTGTGTCAAGTGGGTAAAAAGCGGCATAAACACAGCAGTGAAAAGCAGCTAAACCCCATTATAAAAATAAATTACTTTGAAAAACCCATGAAACAAAGACAGTGAAAGAGAGAGAAATTCTTACACAATGCGTTCAGGGGCTGTGATGCAACCTGGATTGACCATATCTAGACCCACAGCTGGATGAGACATAAGGGTGGACACTGTTGCGGCTGAGAAGTTTGGTGAGGTTGGGTGAGCAAACGCAGACCCTTTAAAGTAATACTGCGTGGTACCCATCGCATGGGTCCCAAATCTCCAGGTTCAAGGGCATCTTCCTACATCGAAAACATGCATGAGATACCCAGAAGATGGTACACCGTGTGATGGGGAAAGGTTTCTAAAACGCACCTCATTTCTCATCTGCTTGTGCCCGGGTTCGCCATTCCAGCCACTTTACTAGAAATCTCCCTCCTTGGAGCATCAGCACCTTTAACCTCCTGTTCCGTACAGGTTGCAATTTGTCCTGAGGATGAACGGGAAGACGGGGAACCAACGAGAGACTAGCTCTTGGTGTTGGGACAGGCACAGGTCACTCTATTTTCCCATCAGGAAGAAGAATTAACCACAGGCTCAGCCTGCCCCCCGGAACCAGAACCGGGCCTGAAGCCATCCTGCGCTTTTGCGGCCAGCTCCCTAAAAAGCGAGTTGTAAAATGGAGGTTCAGGGCACTGCAATTCACAAACCTGCAGAGTTATAAATGATAACTCTCGTCCACAAATATATTGAGGGAAGGCAAAGAAGAGGATTTGAAATCAAGGCAGAATTGCAGGAAACAGATTTCAGGAGGTAGATTCGAATCGCCTTTAAATCACATGAAAAGCAGAAAATCGTTGACAATGATGCCCTTGGCCAAAAAGGGCGTATGCGTTTTTTCCTGAATATATTCAGGAAAAAACGCATACGCCCTTTTTGGCCAACCAAGCAACCTGGAAAGGCAAATCAGCGCTACAAACAAGTCTCGCTTCCCATCGGTCAAAAGGGCCATGCTGAAAAAAATGTCAAAACCAGAAATGCAGGACAGGCCATGGAGAAATGGGAGCCTTCCTATACTGATGGGCGGGATGTAAATTGCCAACAGCCACTCTGCAGAAGTGTACGGTGTGTCCTGAAACATCTAAAAAACACAGCTTAGAGAGCATAGGGCACTTCCACTCATGGGGGTATAAATTGGGAAAATGAAAAATCAGCAAGACACAAGAACCCCAAAGTTTAGGGCTGCTCTGTTGACAAGGACCTCCACTTCATTCCACCTTCAATATCCCAGGAAAGAGAAAAATGGATAAAGAAGTTGTGGTCCTTATGTACAATGGAATATCACTCAGCCGTGAAATCAATGTCATAAGGCTAGTAGCAGCATGATGAGTGGATTTAGGTACAACGACTCTAAGTGAAATAAGTCACACAGAAAAGGACACTTCTCATAAGGTATCACTGATAGAGGGAATGTAAAAACCGTTACACTTGAACTGAATTACAAAACAGAACAGAGTCACACATGCAGAAAACACACTATGGCTGCTTAACGGGAAAGGTGAGGTGGGGTGATACATAAAACAAGGGTTTCAAATTAGCTCAGATACCGTTCCATAAAACCAATATGTAATAGACAAGACCTACTCCTTGCTCAGAGAACTGGACTCAACACGCCCTATTCACCGCACAAGAATATATCTGAATAGTAATAATCTTAAAACATATGTATTGATATCTCTCTGTTAGTGTGTCAAGTGGGTGAAAAGCGGCATAAACACAGCAGTGAAAAGCAGCTAAACCCATTTATAAAAATAAATTACTTTGAAAAACCCATGAAACAAAGACAGTGAAAGAGAGAGAAATTCTTACACAATGCGTTCACGGGCTGTGATGCAACCTGGATTGACCATATCTAGACCCACAGCTGGATGAGACATAAGGGTGGACACTGTTGCGGCTGAGAGGTTTGGTGAGGTTGGGTGAGCAAACGCAGACCCTTTAAAGTAATACTGCGTGGTACCCATCGCATGGGTCCCAAATCTCCAGGTTCAAGGGCATCTTCCTACATCGAAAACATGCATGAGATACCCAGAAGATGATACACCGTATGATGGGGAAAGGTTTCTAAAACGCACCTCATTTCTCATCTGCTTGTGCCCGGGTTCGCCATTCCAGCCACTTTACTAGCAATCTCCCTCCTTGGAGCATCAGCACCTTTAACCTCCTGTTCCGTACAGGTTGCAATTTGTACTGAGGATGAACGGGAAGACGTGGAAGCAATGAAAGACTAGCTCTTGGTGTTGGGACAGGCACAGGTCACTCTATTTTCCCATCAGGAAGAAGAATTAACCACAGGCTCAGCCTGCCCCCCGGAACAAGAAGAGGGCCTGAAGCCATCCTGCGCTTTTGCGGCCATCTCCCAAAAACGCGAGTTGTAAAATGGAGGTTCAGGGCACTGCAATTCACAAACCTGCAGAGTTATAAATGATAACTCTCGTCCACAAATATATTGAGGGAAGGCAAAGAAGAGGATTTGAAATCAAGGCAGAATTGCAGGAAACAGATTTCAGGAGGTAGATTCGAATCGCCTTTAAAGCACATGAAAAGCGGCAAAACGTTGACAATGATGCCCTTGGCCAAAAAGGGCGTATGCGTTTTTTCCTGAATATATTCAGGAAAAAACGCATACGCCCTTTTTGGCCAACCAAGCAACCTGGAAAGGCAAATCAGTGCTACAAAGATGTCTCGCTTCCCATCGGTTAAAAAGGCCATGCTGAATAAAGTGTCAAAACCAGAAATGCAGGACAGGCCATGGAGAAATGGGAGCCTTGCTACACTGATGGGCGGGATGTAAATTGCCAACAGCCACTCTGGAGAAGCGTACGGTGAGTCCTGAAACATCTAAAAAACAAAGCTTAGAGAGCATAGGGCACTTCCACTCATGGGGTTATAAATTGGGAAAATTAAAAATCAGCAAGACACAAGCACCCCAAAGTTTAGGGCTGCTCTGTTGACAAGGACCTCCACTTCATTCCACCTTCAATATCCCAGGAAAGAGAAAAATGGATAAAGAAGTTGTGGTCCTTATGTACAATGGAATATCACTCAGCCGTGAAATCAATGTCATAAGGCTAGTACCAGCATGATGAGTGGATTTAGGTACGACGACTCTAAGTGAAATAAGTCACACAGAAAAGGGCACTTCTCATAAGGTATCACTTATAGAGGGAATGTAAAAACCGTTACACTTGAACTGAATTACAAAACAGAACAGAGTCACACATGCAGAAAACACACTATGGCTGCTTAACGGGAAAGGTGAGGTGGGGTGATACATAAAACAAGGGTTTCAAATTAGCTCAGATACCGTTCCATAAACCCAATATGTAATAGACAAGACCTACTCCTTGCTCAGAGAACTGGACTCAACACGCCCTATTCACCGCACAAGAATATATCTGACTAGTAATAATCTTAAAACCTATGTATTGATATCTCTCTGTTAGTGTGTCAAGTGGGTAAAAAGCGGCATAAACACAGCAGTGAAAAGCAGCTAAACCCCATTATAAAAATAAATTACTTTGAAAAACCCATGAAACAAAGACAGTGAAAGAGAGAGAAATTCTTACACAATGCGTTCAGGGGCTGTGATGCAACCTGGATTGACCATATCTAGACCCACAGCTGGATGAGACATAAGGGTGGACACTGTTGCGGCTGAGAGGTTTGGTGAGGTTGGGTGAGCAAACACAGACCCTTTAAAGTAATACTGCGTGGTACCCATCGCATGGGTCCCAAATCTCCAGGTTCAAGGGCATCTTCCTACATCGAAAACATGCATGAGATACCCAGAAGATGGTACACCGTGTGATGGGGAAAGGTTTCTAAAACGCACCTCATTTCTCATCTGCTTGTGCCCGGGTTCGCCATTCCAGCCACTTTACTAGCAATCTCCCTCCTTGGAGCATCAGCACCTTTAACCTCCTGTTCCGTACAGGTTGCAATTTGTCCTGAGGATGAACGGGAAGACGTGGAACCAACGAGAGACTAGCTCTTGGTGTTGGGACAGGCACAGGTCACTCTATTTTCCCATCAGGAAGAAGAATTAACCACAGGATCAGCCTGCCCCCCAGAACCAGAACCGGGCCTGAAGCCATCCTGCGCTTTTGCGGCCAGCTCCCTAAAAAGCGAGTTGTAAAATGGAGGTTCAGGGCACTGCAATTCACAAACCTGCAGAGTTATAAATGATACCTCTCATCCACAAATATTTTGAGGGAAGGCAAAGAAGAGGATTTGAAATCAAGGCAGAATTGCAGGAAACAGATTTCAGGAGGTAGATTCGAATCGCCTTTAAATCACATGAAAAGCAGAAAATCGTTGACAATGATGCCCTTGGCCAAAAAGGGCGTATGCGTTTTTTCCTGAATATATTCAGGAAAAAACGCATACGCCCTTTTTGGCCAACCAAGCAACCTGGAAAGGCAAATCAGCGCTACAAACAAGTCTCGCTTCCCATCGGTCAAAAGGGCCATGCTGAAAACAATGTCAAAACCAGAAATGCAGGACAGGCCATGGAGAAATGGGAGCCTTCCTATACTGATGGGCGGGATGTAAACTGCCAACAGCCACTCTGCAGAAGTGTACGGTGTGTCCTGAAACATCTAAAAAACACAGCTTAGAGAGCATAGGGCACTTCCACTCAAGGGGGTATAAATTGGCAAAATGAAAAATCAGCAAGACACAAGCACCCCAAAGTTTAGGGCTGCTCTGTTGACAAGGACCTCCACTTCATTCCACCTTCAATATCCCAGGAAAGAGAAAAATGGATAAAGAAGTTGTGGTCCTTATGTACAATGGAATATCACTCAGCCATGAAATCAATGTCATAAGGCTAGTAGCAGCATGATGAGTGGATTTAGGTACGACGATTCTAAGTGAAATAAGTCACACAGAAAAGGACACTTCTCATACGGTATCACTTATAGAGGGAATGTAAAAACCGTTACACTTGAACTGAATCAGAAAACAGAACAGAGTCACACATGCAGAAAACACACTATGGCTGCTTAACGGGAAAGGTGAGGTGGGGTGATACATAAAACAAGGGATTCAAATTAGCTCAGATACCGTTCCATAAACCCAATATGTAATAGACAAGACCTACTCCTTGCTCAGAGAACTGGACTCAACACGCCCTATTCACCGCACAAGAATATATCTGACTAGTAATAATCTTAAAACCTATGTATTGATATCTCTCTGTTAGTGTGTCAAGTGGGTAAAAAGCGGCATAAACACAGCAGTGAAAAGCAGCTAAACCCCATTATAAAAATAAATTATTTTGAAAAACCCATGAAACAAAGACAGTGAAAGAGAGAGAAATTCTTACACAATGCGTTCAGGGGCTGTGATGCAACCTGGATTGACCATATCTAGACCCACAGCTGGATGAGACATAAGGGTGGACACTGTTGCGGCTGAGAGGTTTGGTGAGGTTGGGTGAGCAAACGCAGACCCTTTAAAGTAATACTGCGTGGTACCCATCGCATGGGTCCCAAATCTCCAGGTTCAAGGGCATCTTCCTACATCGAAAACATGCATGAGATACCCAGAAGATGGTACACCGTGTGATGGGGAAAGGTTTCTAAAACGCACCTCATTTCTCATCTGCTTGTGCCCGGGTTCGCCATTCCAGCCACTTTACTAGCAATCTCCCTCCTTGGAGCATCAGCACCTTTAACCTCCTGTTCCATACAGGTTGCAATTTGTACTGAGGATGAACGGGAAGACGTGGAACCAATGAAAGACTAGCTCTTGGTGTTGGGACAGGCACAGGTCACTCTATTTTCCCATCAGGAAGAAGAATTAACCACAGGATCAGCCTGCCCCCCGGAACCAGAACCGGGCCTGAAGCCATCCTGCGCTTTTGCGGCCAGCTCCCTAAAAAGCGAGTTGTAAAATGGAGGTTCAGGGCACTGCAATTCACAAACCTGCAGAGTTATAAATGATAACTCTCATCCACAAATATATTGAGGGAAGGCAAAGAAGAGGATTTGAAATCAAGGCAGAATTGCAGGAAACAGATTTCAGGAGGTAGATTCGAATCGCCTTTAAAGCACATGAAAACGGCAAAACGTTGACAATGATGCCCTTGGCCAAAAAGGGCGTATGCGTTTTTTCCTGAATATATTCAGGAAAAAACACATACGCCCTTTTTGGCCAACCAAGCAACCTGGAAAGGCAAATCAGTGCTAGAAAGATGTCTCGCTTCCCATCGGTCAAAAGGGCCATGCTGAAAAAAGTGTCAAAACCAGAAATGCAGGACAGGCCATGGAGAAATGGGAGCCTCGCTACACTGATGGGCGGGATGTAAATTGTCAACAGCCACTCTGGAGAAGTGTACGGTGAGTCCTGAAACGTCTAAAAAGCAAAGCTTAGAGAGCATAGGGCACTTCCACTCATGGGGGTATAAATTGGGAAAATGAAAAATCAGCAAGACACAAGCACCCCAAAGTTTAGGGCTGCTCTGTTGACAAGGACCTCCACTTCATTCCACCTTCAATATCCCAGGAAAGAGAAAAATGGATAAAGAAGTTGTGGTCCTTATGTACAATGGAATATCACTCAGCCATGAAATCAATGTCATAAGGCTAGTAGCAGCATGATGAGTGGATTTAGGTACGACGACTCTAAGTGAAATAAGTCACACAGAAAAGGACACTTCTCATAAGGTATCACTGATAGAGGGAATGTAAAAACCGTTACACTTGAACTGAATTACAAAACAGAACAGAGTCACACATGCAGAAAACACACTATGGCTGCTTAACGGGAAAGGTGAGGTGGGGTGATACATAAAACAAGGGTTTCAAATTAGATCAGATACCGTTCCATAAACCCAATATGTAATAGACAAGACCTACTCCTTGCTCAGAGAACTGGACTCAACACGCCCTATTCACCGCACAAGAATATATCTGACTAGTAATAATCTTAAAACCTATGTATTGATATCTCTCTGTTAATGTGTCAAGTGGGTAAAAAGCGGCATAAACACAGCAGTGAAAAGCAGCTAAACCCCATTATAAAAATAAATTACTTTGAAAAACCCATGAAACAAAGACAGTGAAAGAGAGAGAAATTCTTACACAATGCGTTCACGGGCTGTGATGCAACCTGGATTGACCATATCTAGACCCACAGCTGGATGAGACATAAGGGTGGACACTGTTGCGGCTGAGAGGTTTGGTGAGGTTGGGTGAGCAAACGCAGACCCTTTAAAGTAATACTGCGTGGTACCCATCGCATGGGTCCCAAATCTCCAGGTTCAAGGGCATCTTCCTACATCGAAAACATGCATGAGATACCCAGAAGATGGTACACCGTGTGATGGGGAAAGGTTTCTAAAACGCACCTCATTTCTCATCTGCTTGTGCCCGGGTTTGCCATTCCAGCCACTTTACTAGCAATCTCCCTCCTTGGAGCATCAGCACCTTTAACCTCCTGTTCCGTACAGGTTGCAATTTGTCCTGAGGATGAACGGGAAGACGTGGAACCAACGAGAGACTAGCTCTTGGTGTTGGGACAGGCACAGGTCACTCTATTTTCCCATCAGGAAGAAGAATTAACCACAGGATCAGCCTGCCCCCCGGAACCAGAACCGGGCCTGAAGCCATCCTGCGCTTTTGCGGCCAGCTCCCTAAAAAGCGAGTTGTAAAATGGAGGTTCAGGGCACTGCAATTCACAAACCTGCAGAGTTATAAATGATAACTCTCGTCCACAAATATATTGAGGGAAGGCAAAGAAGAGGATTTGAAATCAAGGCAGAATTGCAGGAAACAGATTTCAGGAGGTAGATTCGAATCGCCTTTAAATCACATGAAAAGCAGAAAATCGTTGACAATGATGCCCTTGGCCAAAAAGGGCGTATGCGTTTTTTCCTGAATATATTCAGGAAAAAACGCATACGCCCTTTTTGGCCAACCAAGCAACCTGGAAAGGCAAATCAGCGCTACAAACAAGTCTCGCTTCCCATCGGTCAAAAGGGCCATGCTGAAAAAAATGTCAAAACCAGAAATGCAGGACAGGCCATGGAGAAATGGGAGCCTTCCTATACTGATGGGCGGGATGTAAATTGCCAACAGCCACTCTGCAGAAGTGTACGGTGTGTCCTGAAACATCTAAAAAACACAGCTTAGAGAGCATAGGGCACTTCCACTCATGGGGGTATAAATTGGGAAAATGAAAAATCAGCAAGACACAAGAACCCCAAAGTTTAGGGCTGCTCTGTTGACAAGGACCTCCACTTCATTCCACCTTCAATATCCCAGGAAAGAGAAAAATGGATAAAGAAGTTGTGGTCCTTATGTACAATGTAATATCACTCAGCCGTGAAATCAATGTCATAAGGCTAGTAGCAGCATGATGAGTGGATTTAGGTACAACGATTCTAAGTGAAATAAGTCACACAGAAAAGGACACTTCTCATAAGGTATCACTGATAGAGGGAATGTAAAAACCGTTACACTTGAACTGAATTACAAAACAGAACAGAGTCACACATGCAGAAAACACACTATGGCTGCTTCACGGGAAAGGTGAGGTGGGGTGATACATAAAACAAGGGTATCAAATTAGCTCAGATACCGTTCCATAAACCCAATATGTAATAGACAAGACCTACTCCTTGCTCAGAGAACTGGACTCAACACGCCCTATTCACCGCACAAGAATATATCTGACTAGTAATAATCTTAAAACCTATGTATTGATATCTCTCTGTTAGTGTGTCAAGTGGGTGAAAAGCGGCATAAACACAGCAGTGAAAAGCAGCTAAACCCATTTATAAAAATAAATTACTTTGAAAAACCCATGAAACAAAGACAGTGAAAGAGAGAGAAATTCTTACACAATGCGTTCACGGGCTGTGATGCAACCTGGATTGACCATATCTAGACCCACAGCTGGATGAGACATAAGGGTGGACACTGTTGCGGCTGAGAGGTTTGGTGAGGTTGGGTGAGCAAACGCAGACCCTTTAAAGTAATACTGCGTGGTACCCATCGCATGGGTCCCAAATCTCCAGGTTCAAGGGCATCTTCCTACATCGAAAACATGCATGAGATACCCAGAAGATGGTACACCGTATGATGGGGAAAGGTTTCTAAAACGCACCTCATTTCTCATCTGCTTGTGCCCGGGTTCGCCATTCCAGCCACTTTATTAGCAATCTCCCTCCTTGGAGCATCAGCACCTTTAACCTCCTGTTCCGTACAGGTTGCAATTTGTACTGAGGATGAACGGGAAGACGTGGAACCAATGAAAGACTAGCTCTTGGTGTTGGGACAGGCACAGGTCACTCTATTTTCCCATCAGGAAGAAGAATTAACCACAGGCTCAGCCTGCCCCCCGGAACAAGAAGAGGGCCTGAAGCCATCCTGCGCTTTTGCGGCCATCTCCCAAAAACGCGAGTTGTAAAATGGAGGTTCAGGGCACTGCAATTCACAAACCTGCAGAGTTATAAATGATAACTCTCGTCCACAAATATATTGAGGGAAGGCAAAGAAGAGGATTTGAAATCAAGGCAGAATTGCAGGAAACAGATTTCAGGAGGTAGATTCGAATCGCCTTTAAAGCACATGAAAAGCGGCAAAACGTTGACAATGATGCCCTTGGCCAAAAAGGGCGTATGCGTTTTTTCCTGAATATATTCAGGAAAAAACGCATACGCCCTTTTTGGCCAACCAAGCAACCTGGAAAGGCAAATCAGCGCTACAAAGATGTCTCGCTTCCCATCGGTTAAAAAGGCCATGCTGAATAAAGTGTCAAAACCAGAAATGCAGGACAGGCCATGGAGAAATGGGAGCCTTGCTACACTGATGGGCGGGATGTAAATTGCCAACAGCCACTCTGGAGAAGCGTACGGTGAGTCCTGAAACATCTAAAAAACAAAGCTTAGAGAGCATAGGGCACTTCCACTCATGGGGTTATAAATTGGGAAAATTAAAAATCAGCAAGACACAAGCACCCCAAAGTTTAGGGCTGCTCTGTTGACAAGGACCTCCACTTCATTCCACCTTCAATATCCCAGGAAAGAGAAAAATGGATAAAGAAGTTGTGGTCCTTATGTACAATGGAATATCACTCAGCCGTGAAATCAATGTCATAAGGCTAGTAGCAGCATGATGAGTGGATTTAGGTACAACGACTCTAAGTGAAATAAGTCACACAGAAAAGGACACTTCTCATAAGGTATCACTGATAGAGGGAATGTAAAAACCGTTACACTTGAACTGAATTACAAAACAGAACAGAGTCACACATGCAGAAAACACACTATGGCTGCTTAACGGGAAAGGTGAGGTGGGGTGATACATAAAACAAGGGTATCAAATTAGCTCAGATACCGTTCCATAAACCCAATATGTAATAGACAAGACCTACTCCTTGCTCAGAGAACTGGACTCAACACGCCCTATTCACCGCACAAGAATATATCTGACTAGTAATAATCTTAAAACCTATGTATTGATATCTCTCTGTTAGTGTGTCAAGTGGGTGAAAAGCGGCATAAACACAGCAGTGAAAAGCAGCTAAACCCATTTATAAAAATAAATTACTTTGAAAAACCCATGAAACAAAGACAGTGAAAGAGAGCGAAATTCTTACACAATGCGTTCACGGGCTGTGATGCAAAGTGGATTGACCATATCTAGACCCACAGCTGGATGAGACATAAGGGTGGACACTGTTGCGGCTGAGAGGTTTGGTGAGGTTGGGTGAGCAAACGCAGACCCTTTAAAGTAATACTGCGTGGTACCCATCGCATAGGTCCCAAATCTCCAGGTTCAAGGGCATCTTCCTACATCGAAAACATGCATGAGATACCCAGAAGATGGTACACCGTATGATGGGGAAAGGTTTCTAAAACGCACCTCATTTCTCATCTGCTTGTGCCCGGGTTCGCCATTCCAGCCACTTTACTAGCAATCTCCCTCCTTGGAGCATCAGCACCTTTAACCTCCTGTTCCGTACAGGTTGCAATTTGTACTGAGGATGAACGGGAAGACGTGGAACCAATGAAAGACTAGCTCTTGGTGTTGGGACAGGCACAGGTCACTCTATTTTCCCATCAGGAAGAAGAATTAACCACAGGCTCAGCCTGCCCCCCGGAACAAGAACAGGGCCTGAAGCCATCCTGTGCTTTTGCGGCCATCTCCCAAAAACGCGAGTTGTAAAATGGAGGTTCAGGGCACTGCAATTCACAAACCTGCAGAGTTATAAATGATAACTCTCGTCCACAAATATATTGAGGGAAGGCAAAGAAGAGGATTTGAAATCAAGGCAGAATTGCAGGAAACAGATTTCAGGAGGTAGATTCGAATCGCCTTTAAAGCACATGAAAAGCGGCAAAACGTTGACAATGATGCCCTTGGCCAAAAAGGGCGTATGCGTTTTTTCCTGAATATATTCAGGAAAAAACGCATACGCCCTTTTTGGCCAACCAAGCAACCTGGAAAGGCAAATCAGCGCTACAAAGATGTCTCGCTTCCCATCGGTTAAAAAGGCCATGCTGAATAAAGTGTCAAAACCAGAAATGCAGGACAGGCCATGGAGAAATGGGAGCCTTGCTACACTGATGGGCGGGATGTAAATTGCCAACAGCCACTCTGGAGAAGCGTACGGTGAGTCCTGAAACATCTAAAAAACAAAGCTTAGAGAGCATAGGGCACTTCCACTCATGGGGTTATAAATTGGGAAAATTAAAAATCAGCAAGACACAAGCACCCCAAAGTTTAGGGCTGCTCTGTTGACAAGGACCTCCACTTCATTCCACCTTCAATATCCCAGGAAAGAGAAAAATGGATAAAGAAGTTGTGGTCCTTATGTACAATGGAATATCACTCAGCCGTGAAATCAATGTCATAAGGCTAGTACCAGCATGATGAGTGGATTTAGGTACGATGATTCTAAGTGAAATAAGTCACACAGAAAAGGGCACTTCTCATAAGGTATCACTTATAGAGGGAATGTAAAAACCGTTACACTTGAACTGAATTACAAAACAGAACAGAGTCACACATGCAGAAAACACACTATGCCTGCTTAACGGGAAAGGTGAGGTGGGGTGATACATAAAACAAGGGTTTCAAATTAGCTCAGATACCGTTCCATAAACCCAATATGTAATAGACAAGACCTACTCCTTGCTCAGAGAACTGGACTCAACACGCCCTATTCACCGCACAAGAATATATCTGACTAGTAATAATCTTAAAACCTATGTATTGATATCTCTCTGTTAGTGTGTCAAGTGGGTAAAAAGCGGCATAAACACAGCAGTGAAAAGCAGCTAAACCCCATTATAAAAATAAATTACTTTGAAAAACCCATGAAACAAAGACAGTGAAAGAGAGAGAAATTCTTACACAATGCGTTCAGGGGCTGTGATGCAACCTGGATTGACCATATCTAGACCCACAGCTGGATGAGACATAAGGGTGGACACTGTTGCGGCTGAGAGGTTTGGTGAGGTTGGGTGAGCAAACGCAGACCCTTTAAAGTAATACTGCGTGGTACCCATCGCATGGGTCCCAAATCTCCAGGTTCAAGGGCATCTTCCTACATCGAAAACATGCATGAGATACCCAGAAGATGGTACACCGTGTGATGGGGAAAGGTTTCTAAAACGCACCTCATTTCTCATCTGCTTGTGCCCGGGTTCGCCATTCCAGCCACTTTACTAGCAATCTCCCTCCTTGGAGCATCAGCACCTTTAACCTCCTGTTCCGTACAGGTTGCAATTTGTCCTGAGGATGAACGGGAAGACGTGGAACCAACGAGAGACTAGCTCTTGGTGTTGGGACAGGCACAGGTCACTCTATTTTCCCATCAGGAAGAAGAATTAACCACAGGATCAGCCTGCCCCCCGGAACCAGAACCGGGCCTGAAGCCATCCTGCGCTTTTGCGGCCAGCTCCCTAAAAAGCGAGTTGTAAAATGGAGGTTCAGGGCACTGCAATTCACAAACCTGCAGAGTTATAAATGATAACTCTCGTCCACAAATATATTGAGGGAAGGCAAAGAAGAGGATTTGAAATCAAGGCAGAATTGCAGGAAACAGATTTCAGGAGGTAGATTCGAATCGCCTTTAAATCACATGAAAAGCAGAAAATCGTTGACAATGATGCCCTTGGCCAAAAAGGGCGTATGCGTTTTTTCCTGAATATATTCAGGAAAAAACGCATACGCCCTTTTTGGCCAACCAAGCAACCTGGAAAGGCAAATCAGCGCTACAAACAAGTCTCGCTTCCCATCGGTCAAAAGGGCCATGCTGAAAAAAATGTCAAAACCAGAAATGCAGGACAGGCCATGGAGAAATGGGAGCCTTCCTATACTGATGGGCGGGATGTAAATTGCCAACAGCCACTCTGCAGAAGTGTACGGTGTGTCCTGAAACATCTAAAAAACACAGCTTAGAGAGCATAGGGCACTTCCACTCATGGGGGTATAAATTGGGAAAATTAAAAATCAGCAAGACACAAGCACCCCAAAGTTTAGGGCTGCTCTGTTGACAAGGACCTCCACTTCATTCCACCTTCAATATCCCAGGAAAGAGAAAAATGGATAAAGAAGTTGTGGTCCTTATGTACAATGGAATATCACTCAGCCGTGAAATCAATGTCATAAGGCTAGTAGCAGCATGATGAGTGGATTTAGGTACAACGACTCTAAGTGAAATAAGTCACACAGAAAAGGACACTTCTCATAAGGTATCACTGATAGAGGGAATGTAAAAACCGTTACACTTGAACTGAATTACAAAACAGAACAGAGTCACACATGCAGAAAACACACTATGGCTGCTTAACGGGAAAGGTGAGGTGGGGTGATACATAAAACAAGGGTTTCAAATTAGCTCAGATACCGTTCCGTAAAACCAATATGTAATAGACAAGACCTACTCCTTGCTCAGAGAACTGGACTCAACACGCCCTATTCACCGCACAAGAATATATCTGAATAGTAATAATCTTAAAACCTATGTATTGATATCTCTCTGTTAGTGTGTCAAGTGGGTGAAAAGCGGCATAAACACAGCAGTGAAAAGCAGCTAAACCCATTTATAAAAATAAATTACTTTGAAAAACCCATGAAACAAAGACAGTGAAAGAGAGAGAAATTCTTACACAATGCGTTCACGGGCTGTGATGCAACCTGGATTGACCATATCTAGACCCACAGCTGGATGAGACATAAGGGTGGACACTGTTGCGGCTGAGAGGTTTGGTGAGGTTGGGTGAGCAAACGCAGACCTTTTAAAGTAATACTGCGTGGTACCCATCGCATGGGTCCCAAATCTCCAGGTTCAAGGGCATCTTCCTACATCGAAAACATGCATGAGATACCCAGAAGATGGTACACCGTATGATGGGGAAAGGTTTCTAAAACGCACCTCATTTCTCATCTGCTTGTGCCCGGGTTCGCCATTCCAGCCACTTTACTAGCAATCTCCCTCCTTGGAGCATCAGCACCTTTAACCTCCTGTTCCGTACAGGTTGCAATTTGTACTGAGGATGAACGGGAAGACGTGGAACCAATGAAAGACTAGCTCTTGGTGTTGGGACAGGCACAGGTCACTCTATTTTCCCATCAGGAAGAAGAATTAACCACAGGCTCAGCCTGCCCCCCGGAACAAGAAGAGGGCCTGAAGCCATCCTGCGCTTTTGCGGCCATCTCCCAAAAACGCGAGTTGTAAAATGGAGGTTCAGGGCACTGCAATTCACAAACCTGCAGAGTTATAAATGATAACTCTCGTCCACAAATATATTGAGGGTAGGCAAAGAAGAGGATTTGAAATCAAGGCAGAATTGCAGGAAACATATTTCAGGAGGTAGATTCGAATCGCCTTTAAAGCACATG
Organism: Balaenoptera borealis; assembly: GCF_965194805.1. Classification (NCBI taxonomy): domain Eukaryota; kingdom Metazoa; phylum Chordata; class Mammalia; order Artiodactyla; family Balaenopteridae; genus Balaenoptera; species Balaenoptera borealis. The sequence continues at coordinate 224,480 of NW_028123217.1, read as the reverse complement.
AAAAGCGGCAAAACGTTGACAATGATGCCCTTGGCCAAAAAGGGCGTATGCGTTTTTTCCTGAATATATTCAGGAAAAAACGCATACGCCCTTTTTGGCCAACCAAGCAACCTGGAAAGGCAAATCAGCGCTACAAAGATGTCTCGCTTCCCATCGGTTAAAAAGGCCATGCTGAATAAAGTGTCAAAACCAGAAATGCAGGACAGGCCATGGAGAAATGGGAGCCTTGTTACACTGATGGGCGGGATGTAAATTGCCAACAGCCACTCTGGAGAAGTGTACGGTGAGTCCTGAAACATCTAAAAAACAAAGCTTAGAGAGCATAGGGCACTTCCACTCATGGGGTTATAAATTGGGAAAATTAAAAATCAGCAAGACACAAGCACCCCAAAGTTTAGGGCTGCTCTGTTGACAAGGACCTCCACTTCATTCCACCTTCAATATCCCAGGAAAGAGAAAAATGGATAAAGAAGTTGTGGTCCTTATGTACAATGGAATATCACTCAGCCGTGAAATCAATGTCATAAGGCTAGTACCAGCATGATGAGTGGATTTAGGTACGACGACTCTAAGTGAAATAAGTCACACAGAAAAGGGCACTTCTCATAAGGTATCACTTATAGAGGGAATGTAAAAACCGTTACACTTGAACTGAATTACAAAACAGAACAGAGTCACACATGCAGAATACACACTATGGCTGCTTAACGGGAAAGGTGAGGTGGGGTGATACATAAAACAAGGGTTTCAAATTAGCTCAGATACCGTTCCATAAAACCAATATGTAATAGACAAGACCTACTCCTTGCTCAGAGAACTGGACTCAACACGCCCTATTCACCGCACAAGAATACATCTGACTAGTAATAATCTTAAAAAATATGTACTGATATCTCTCTGTTAGTGTGTCAAGTGGTTAAAAAGCGGCATAAACACAGCAGTGAAAAGCAGCTAAACCCCATTATAAAAATAAATTCTTTGAAAAACCCATGAAACAAAGACAGTGAAAGAGAGAGAAATTCTTACACAATGCGTTCAGGGGCTGTGATGCAACCTGGATTGACCATATCTAGACCCACAGCTGGATGAGACATAAGGGTGGACACTGTTGCGGCTGAGAGGTTTGGTGAGGTTGGGTGAGCAAACGCAGACCCTTTAAAGTAATACTGCGTGGTACCCATCGCATGGGTCCCAAATCTCCAGGTTCAAGGGCATCTTCCTACATCGAAAACATGCATGAGAAACCCAGAAGATGGTACACCGTGTGATGGGGAAAGGTTTCTAAAACGCACCTCATTTCTCATCTGCTTGTGCCCGGGTTCGCCATTCCAGCCACTTTACTAGCAATCTCCCTCCTTGGAGCATCAGCACCTTTAACCTCCTCTTCCGTACAGGTTGCAATTTGTCCTGAGGATGAACTGGAAGACGTGGAACCAATGAGAGACTAGCTCTTGGTGTTGGGACAGGCACAGGTCACTCTATTTTCCCATCAGGAAGAAGAATTAACCACAGGCTCAGCCTGCCACCCGGAACCAGAACAGGGCCTGAAGCCATCCTGTGCTATTGCGGCCAGCTCCCTAAAAAGCGAGTTGTAAAATGGAGGTTCAGGGCACTGCAATTCACAAACCTGCAGACTTATAAATGATAACTCTCGTCCACAAATATATTGAGGGAAGGCAAAGAAGAGGATTTGAAATCAAGGCAGAATTGCAGGAAACAGATTTCAGGAGGTAGATTCGAATCGCCTTTAAAGCACATGAAAAGCGGCAAAACGTTGACAATGATGCCCTTGGCCAAATAGGGCGTATGCGTTTTTTCCTGAATATATTCAGGAAAAAACGCATACGCCCTTTTTGGCCAACCAAGCAACCTGGAAAGGCAAATCAGCGCTACAAAGATGTCTCGCTTCCCATCGGTCAAAAGGGCCATGCTGAAAAAAGTGTCAAAACCAGAAATGCAGGACAGGCCATGGAGAAATGGGAGCCTTGCTACAGTGATGGGCGGGATGTAAATTGTCAACAGCCACTCTGGAGAAGTGTACGGTGAGTCCTGAAACTTCTAAAAAGCAAAGCTAAGAGAGCATAGGGCACATCCACTCATGGGGGTATAAATTGGGAAAATTAAAAATCAGCAAGACACAAGCAACCCAAAGTTTAGGGCTGCTCTGTTGACAAGGACCTCCACTTCATTCCACCTTCAATATCCCAGGAAAGAGAAAAATGGATAAAGAAGTTGTGGTCCTTATGTACAATGGAATATCACTCAGCCATGAAATCACTGTCATAAGGCTAGTAGCAGCATGATGAGTGGATTTAGGTACGACGATTCTAAGTGAAATAAGTCAAACAGAAAAGGACACTTCTCATAAGGTATCACTGATAGAGGGAATGTAAAAACCGTTACACTTGAACTGAATTACAAAACAGAACAGAGTCACACATGCAGAAAACACACTATGGCTGCTTAACGGGAATGGTGAGGTGGCGTGATACATAAAACAAGGGTTTCAAATTAGCTCAGATACCGTTCCATAAACCCAATATGTAATAGACAAGACCTATTCCTTGCTCAGAGAACTGGACTCAACACGCCCTATTCACCGCACAAGAATATATCTGACTAGTAATAATCTTAAAACCTATGTATTGATATCTCTCTGTTAGTGTGTCAAGTGGGTAAAAAGCGGCATAAACACAGCAGTGAAAAGCAGCTAAACCCCATTATAAAAATAAATTACTTTGAAAAACCCATGAAACAAAGACAGTGAAAGAGAGAGAAATTCTTACACAATGCGTTCAGGGGCTGTGATGCAACCTGGATTGACCATATCTAGACCCACAGCTGGATGAGACATAAGGGTGGACACTGTTGCGGCTGAGAAGTTTGGTGAGGTTGGGTGAGCAAACGCAGACCCTTTAAAGTAATACTGCGTGGTACCCATCGCATGGGTCCCAAATCTCCAGGTTCAAGGGCATCTTCCTACATCGAAAACATGCATGAGATACCCAGAAGATGGTACACCGTGTGATGGGGAAAGGTTTCTAAAACGCACCTCATTTCTCATCTGCTTGTGCCCGGTTTCGCCATTCCAGCCACTTTACTAGAAATCTCCCTCCTTGGAGCATCAGCACCTTTAACCTCCTGTTCCGTACAGGTTGCAATTTGTCCTGAGGATGAACGGGAAGACGGGGAACCAACGAGAGACTAGCTCTTGGTGTTGGGACAGGCACAGGTCACTCTATTTTCCCATCAGGAAGAAGAATTAACCACAGGCTCAGCCTGCCCCCCGGAACCAGAACCGGGCCTGAAGCCATCCTGCGCTTTTGCGGCCAGCTCCCTAAAAAGCGAGTTGTAAAATGGAGGTTCAGGGCACTGCAATTCACAAACCTGCAGAGTTATAAATGATAACTCTCGTCCACAAATATATTGAGGGAAGGCAAAGAAGAGGATTTGAAATCAAGGCAGAATTGCAGGAAACAGATTTCAGGAGGTAGATTCGAATCGCCTTTAAATCACATGAAAAGCAGAAAATCGTTGACAATGATGCCCTTGGCCAAAAAGGGCGTATGCGTTTTTTCCTGAATATATTCAGGAAAAAACGCATACGCCCTTTTTGGCCAACCAAGCAACCTGGAAAGGCAAATCAGCGCTACAAACAAGTCTCGCTTCCCATCGGTCAAAAGGGCCATGCTGAAAAAAATGTCAAAACCAGAAATGCAGGACAGGCCATGGAGAAATGGGAGCCTTCCTATACTGATGGGCGGGATGTAAATTGCCAACAGCCACTCTGCAGAAGTGTACGGTGTGTCCTGAAACATCTAAAAAACACAGCTTAGAGAGCATAGGGCACTTCCACTCATGGGGGTATAAATTGGGAAAATGAAAAATCAGCAAGACACAAGAACCCCAAAGTTTAGGGCTGCTCTGTTGACAAGGACCTCCACTTCATTCCACCTTCAATATCCCAGGAAAGAGAAAAATGGATAAAGAAGTTGTGGTCCTTATGTACAATGGAATATCACTCAGCCGTGAAATCAATGTCATAAGGCTAGTAGCAGCATGATGAGTGGATTTAGGTACAACGACTCTAAGTGAAATAAGTCACACAGAAAAGGACACTTCTCATAAGGTATCACTGATAGAGGGAATGTAAAAACCGTTACACTTGAACTGAATTACAAAACAGAACAGAGTCACACATGCAGAAAACACACTATGGCTGCTTAACGGGAAAGGTGAGGTGGGGTGATACATAAAACAAGGGTTTCAAATTAGCTCAGATACCGTTCCATAAAACCAATATGTAATAGACAAGACCTACTCCTTGCTCAGAGAACTGGACTCAACACGCCCTATTCACCGCACAAGAATATATCTGAATAGTAATAATCTTAAAACATATGTATTGATATCTCTCTGTTAGTGTGTCAAGTGGGTGAAAAGCGGCATAAACACAGCAGTGAAAAGCAGCTAAACCCATTTATAAAAATAAATTACTTTGAAAAACCCATGAAACAAAGACAGTGAAAGAGAGAGAAATTCTTACACAATGCGTTCACGGGCTGTGATGCAACCTGGATTGACCATATCTAGACCCACAGCTGGATGAGACATAAGGGTGGACACTGTTGCGGCTGAGAGGTTTGGTGAGGTTGGGTGAGCAAACGCAGACCCTTTAAAGTAATACTGCGTGGTACCCATCGCATGGGTCCCAAATCTCCAGGTTCAAGGGCATCTTCCTACATCGAAAACATGCATGAGATACCCAGAAGATGATACACCGTATGATGGGGAAAGGTTTCTAAAACGCACCTCATTTCTCATCTGCTTGTGCCCGGGTTCGCCATTCCAGCCACTTTACTAGCAATCTCCCTCCTTGGAGCATCAGCACCTTTAACCTCCTGTTCCGTACAGGTTGCAATTTGTACTGAGGATGAACGGGAAGACGTGGAAGCAATGAAAGACTAGCTCTTGGTGTTGGGACAGGCACAGGTCACTCTATTTTCCCATCAGGAAGAAGAATTAACCACAGGCTCAGCCTGCCCCCCGGAACAAGAAGAGGGCCTGAAGCCATCCTGCGCTTTTGCGGCCATCTCCCAAAAACGCGAGTTGTAAAATGGAGGTTCAGGGCACTGCAATTCACAAACCTGCAGAGTTATAAATGATAACTCTCGTCCACAAATATATTGAGGGAAGGCAAAGAAGAGGATTTGAAATCAAGGCAGAATTGCAGGAAACAGATTTCAGGAGGTAGATTCGAATCGCCTTTAAAGCACATGAAAAGCGGCAAAACGTTGACAATGATGCCCTTGGCCAAAAAGGGCGTATGCGTTTTTTCCTGAATATATTCAGGAAAAAACGCATACGCCCTTTTTGGCCAACCAAGCAACCTGGAAAGGCAAATCAGCGCTACAAAGATGTCTCGCTTCCCATCGGTTAAAAAGGCCATGCTGAATAAAGTGTCAAAACCAGAAATGCAGGACAGGCCATGGAGAAATGGGAGCCTTGCTACACTGATGGGCGGGATGTAAATTGCCAACAGCCACTCTGGAGAAGCGTACGGTGAGTCCTGAAACATCTAAAAAACAAAGCTTAGAGAGCATAGGGCACTTCCACTCATGGGGTTATAAATTGGGAAAATTAAAAATCAGCAAGACACAAGCACCCCAAAGTTTAGGGCTGCTCTGTTGACAAGGACCTCCACTTCATTCCACCTTCAATATCCCAGGAAAGAGAAAAATGGATAAAGAAGTTGTGGTCCTTATGTACAATGGAATATCACTCAGCCGTGAAATCAATGTCATAAGGCTAGTACCAGCATGATGAGTGGATTTAGGTACGACGACTCTAAGTGAAATAAGTCACACAGAAAAGGGCACTTCTCATAAGGTATCACTTATAGAGGGAATGTAAAAACCGTTACACTTGAACTGAATTACAAAACAGAACAGAGTCACACATGCAGAAAACACACTATGGCTGCTTAACGGGAAAGGTGAGGTGGGGTGATACATAAAACAAGGGTTTCAAATTAGCTCAGATACCGTTCCATAAACCCAATATGTAATAGACAAGACCTACTCCTTGCTCAGAGAACTGGACTCAACACGCCCTATTCACCGCACAAGAATATATCTGACTAGTAATAATCTTAAAACCTATGTATTGATATCTCTCTGTTAGTGTGTCAAGTGGGTGTAAAGCGGCATAAACACAGCAGTGAAAAGCAGCTAAACCCCATTATAAAAATAAATTTCTTTGAAAAACCCATGAAACAAAGACAGTGAAAGAGAGAGAAATTCTTACACAATGCGTTCAGGGGCTGTGATGCAAACTGGATTGACCATATCTAGACCCACAGCTGGATGAGACATAAGGGTGGACACTGTTGCGGCTGAGAGGTTTGGTGAGGTTGGGTGAGCAAACACAGACCCTTTAAAGTAATACTGCGTGGTACCCATCGCATGGGTCCCAAATCTCCAGGTTCAAGGGCATCTTCCTACATCGAAAACATGCATGAGATACCCAGAAGATGGTACACCGTGTGATGGGGAAAGGTTTCTAAAACGCACCTCATTTCTCATCTGCTTGTGCCCGGGTTCGCCATTCCAGCCACTTTACTAGCAATCTCCCTCCTTGGAGCATCAGCACCTTTAACCTCCTGTTCCGTACAGGTTGCAATTTGTCCTGAGGATGAACGGGAAGACGTGGAACCAACGAGAGACTAGCTCTTGGTGTTGGGACAGGCACAGGTCACTCTATTTTCCCATCAGGAAGAAGAATTAACCACAGGATCAGCCTGCCCCCCGGAACCAGAACCGGGCCTGAAGCCATCCTGCGCTTTTGCGGCCAGCTCCCTAAAAAGCGAGTTGTAAAATGGAGGTTCAGGGCACTGCAATTCACAAACCTGCAGAGTTATAAATGATAACTCTCATCCACAAATATATTGAGGGAAGGCAAAGAAGAGGATTTGAAATCAAGGCAGAATTGCAGGAAACAGATTTCAGGAGGTAGATTCGAATCGCATTTAAATCACATGAAAAGCAGAAAATCGTTGACAATGATGCCCTTGGCCAAAAAGGGCGTATGCGTTTTTTCCTGAATATATTCAGGAAAAAACGCATACGCCCTTTTTGGCCAACCAAGCAACCTGGAAAGGCAAATCAGCGCTACAAACAAGTCTCGCTTCCCATCGGTCAAAAGGGCCATGCTGAAAAAAATGTCAAAACCAGAAATGCAGGACAGGCCATGGAGAAATGGGAGCCTTCCTATACTGATGGGCGGGATGTAAATTGCCAACAGCCACTCTGCAGAAGTGTACGGTGTGTCCTGAAACATCTAAAAAACACAGCTTAGAGAGCATAGGGCACTTCCAATCATGGGGGTATAAATTGGGAAAATTAAAAATCAGCAAGACACAAGCACCCCAAAGTTTAGGGCTGCTCTGTTGACAAGGACCTCCACTTCATTCCACCTTCAATATCCCAGGAAAGAGAAAAATGGATAAAGAAGTTGTGGTCCTTATGTACAATGGAATATCACTCAGCCATGAAATCAATGTCATAAGGCTAGTAGCAGCATGATGAGTGGATTTAGGTACGACGATTCTAAGTGAAATAAGTCACAGAGAAAAGGACACTTCTCATAAGGTATCACTTATAGAGGGAATGTAAAAACCGTTACACTTGAACTGAATCAGAAAACAGAACAGAGTCACACATGCAGAAAACACACTATGGCTGCTTAACGGGAAAGGTGAGGTGGGGTGATACATAAAACAAGGGATTCAAATTAGCTCAGATACAGTTCCATAAACCCAATATGTAATAGCCAAGACCTACTCCTTGCTCAGAGAACTGGACTCAACACGCCGTATTCACCACACAAGAATATATCTGACTAGTAATAATCTTAAAACCTATGTATTGATATCTCTCTGTTAGTGTGTCAAGTGGGTAAAAAGCGGCATAAACACAGCAGTGAAAAGCAGCTAAACCCCATTATAAAAATAAATTATTTTGAAAAACCCATGAAACAAAGACAGTGAAAGAGAGAGAAATTCTTACACAATGCGTTCAGGGGCTGTGATGCAACCTGGATTGACCATATCTAGACCCACAGCTGGATGAGACATAAAGGTGGACACTGTTGCGGCTGAGAGGTTTGGTGAGGTTGGGTGAGCAAACGCAGACCCTTTAAAGTAATACTGCGTGGTACCCATCGCATGGGTCCCAAATCTCCAGGTTCAAGGGCATCTTCCTACATCGAAAACATGCATGAGATACCCAGAAGATGGTACACCGTATGATGGGGAAAGGTTTCTAAAACGCACCTCATTTCTCATCTGCTTGTGCCCGGGTTCGCCATTCCAGCCACTTTACTAGCAATCTCCCTCCTTGGAGCATCAGCACCTTTAACCTCCTGTTCCGTACAGGTTGCAATTTGTACTGAGGATGAACGGGAAGACGTGGAACCAATGAAAGACTAGCTCTTGGTGTTGGGACAGGCACAGGTCACTCTATTTTCCCATCAGGAAGAAGAATTAACCACAGGCTCAGCCTGCCCCCCGGAACAAGAACAGGGCCTGAAGCCATCCTGCGCTTTTGCGGCCATCTCCCAAAAACGCGAGTTATAAAATGGAGGTTCAGGGCACTGCAATTCACAAACCTGCAGAGTTATAAATGATAACTCTCGTCCACAAATATATTGAGGGAAGGCAAAGAAGAGGATTTGAAATCAAGGCAGAATTGCAGGAAACATATTTCAGGAGGTAGATTCGAATCGCCTTTAAAGCACATGAAAAGCGGCAAAACGTTGACAATGATGCCCTTGGCCAAAAAGGGCGTATGCGTTTTTTCCTGAATATATTCAGGAAAAAACGCATACGCCCTTTTTGGCCAACCAAGCAACCTGGAAAGGCAAATCAGCGCTACAAAGATGTCTCGCTTCCCATCGGTTAAAAAGGCCATGCTGAATAAAGTGTCAAAACCAGAAATGCAGGACAGGCCATGGAGAAATGGGAGCCTTGCTACACTGATGGGCGGGATGTAAATTGCCAACAGCCACTCTGGAGAAGCGTACGGTGAGTCCTGAAACATCTAAAAAACAAAGCTTAGAGAGCATAGGGCACTTCCACTCATGGGGTTATAAATTGGGAAAATTAAAAATCAGCAAGACACAAGCACCCCAAAGTTTAGGGCTGCTCTGTTGACAAGGACCTCCACTTCATTCCACCTTCAATATCCCAGGAAAGAGAAAAATGGATAAAGAAGTTGTGGTCCTTATGTACAATGGAATATCACTGAGCCGTGAAATCAATGTCATAAGGCTAGTACCAGCATGATGAGTGGATTTAGGTACGACGACTCTAAGTGAAATAAGTCACACAGAAAAGGGCACTTCTCATAAGGTATCACTTATAGAGGGAATGTAAAAACCGTTACACTTGAACTGAATTACAAAACAGAACAGAGTCACACATGCAGAAAACACACTATGGCTGCTTAACGGGAAAGGTGAGGTGGGGTGATACATAAAACAAGGGTTTCAAATTAGCTCAGATACCGTTCCATAAACCCAATATGTAATAGACAAGACCTACTCCTTGCTCAGAGAACTGGACTCAACACGCCCTATTCACCGCACAAGAATATATCTGACTAGTAATAATCTTAAAACCTATGTATTGATATCTCTCTGTTAGTGTGTCAAGTGGGTGTAAAGCGGCATAAACACAGCAGTGAAAAGCAGCTAAACCCCATTATAAAAATAAATTTCTTTGAAAAACCCATGAAACAAAGACAGTGAAAGAGAGAGAAATTCTTACACAATGCGTTCAGGGGCTGTGATGCAAACTGGATTGACCATATCTAGACCCACAGCTGGATGAGACATAAGGGTGGACACTGTTGCGGCTGAGAGGTTTGGTGAGGTTGGGTGAGCAAACACAGACCCTTTAAAGTAATACTGCGTGGTACCCATCGCATGGGTCCCAAATCTCCAGGTTCAAGGGCATCTTCCTACATCGAAAACATGCATGAGATACCCAGAAGATGGTACACCGTGTGATGGGGAAAGGTTTCTAAAACGCACCTCATTTCTCATCTGCTTGTGCCCGGGTTCGCCATTCCAGCCACTTTACTAGCAATCTCCCTCCTTGGAGCATCAGCACCTTTAACCTCCTGTTCCGTACAGGTTGCAATTTGTCCTGAGGATGAACGGGAAGACGTGGAACCAACGAGAGACTAGCTCTTGGTGTTGGGACAGGCACAGGTCACTCTATTTTCCCATCAGGAAGAAGAATTAACCACAGGATCAGCCTGCCCCCCGGAACCAGAACCGGGCCTGAAGCCATCCTGCGCTTTTGCGGCCAGCTCCCTAAAAAGCGAGTTGTAAAATGGAGGTTCAGGGCACTGCAATTCACAAACCTGCAGAGTTATAAATGATAACTCTCATCCACAAATATATTGAGGGAAGGCAAAGAAGAGGATTTGAAATCAAGGCAGAATTGCAGGAAACAGATTTCAGGAGGTAGATTCGAATCGCCTTTAAATCACATGAAAAGCAGAAAATCGTTGACAATGATGCCCTTGGCCAAAAAGGGCGTATGCGTTTTTTCCTGAATATATTCAGGAAAAAACGCATACGCCCTTTTTGGCCAACCAAGCAACCTGGAAAGGCAAATCAGCGCTACAAACAAGTCTCGCTTCCCATCGGTCAAAAGGGCCATGCTGAAAAAAATGTCAAAACCAGAAATGCAGGACAGGCCATGGAGAAATGGGAGCCTTCCTATACTGATGGGCGGGATGTAAATTGCCAACAGCCACTCTGCAGAAGTGTACGGTGTGTCCTGAAACATCTAAAAAACACAGCTTAGAGAGCATAGGGCACTTCCACTCATGGGGGTATAAATTGGGAAAATTAAAAATCAGCAAGACACAAGCACCCCAAAGTTTAGGGCTGCTCTGTTGACAAGGACCTCCACTTCATTCCACCTTCAATATCCCAGGAAAGAGAAAAATGGATAAAGAAGTTGTGGTCCTTATGTACAATGGAATATCACTCAGCCATGAAATCAATGTCATAAGGCTAGTAGCAGCATGATGAGTGGATTTAGGTACGACGATTCTAAGTGAAATAAGTCACAGAGAAAAGGACACTTCTCATAAGGTATCACTTATAGAGGGAATGTAAAAACCGTTACACTTGAACTGAATCAGAAAACAGAACAGAGTCACACATGCAGAAAACACACTATGGCTGCTTAACGGGAAAGGTGAGGTGGGGTGATACATAAAACAAGGGATTCAAATTAGCTCAGATACAGTTCCATAAACCCAATATGTAATAGCCAAGACCTACTCCTTGCTCAGAGAACTGGACTCAACACGCCGTATTCACCACACAAGAATATATCTGACTAGTAATAATCTTAAAACCTATGTATTGATATCTCTCTGTTAGTGTGTCAAGTGGGTAAAAAGCGGCATAAACACAGCAGTGAAAAGCAGCTAAACCCCATTATAAAAATAAATTATTTTGAAAAACCCATGAAACAAAGACAGTGAAAGAGAGAGAAATTCTTACACAATGCGTTCAGGGGCTGTGATGCAACCTGGATTGACCATATCTAGACCCACAGCTGGATGAGACATAAAGGTGGACACTGTTGCGGCTGAGAGGTTTGGTGAGGTTGGGTGAGCAAACGCAGACCCTTTAAAGTAATACTGCGTGGTACCCATCGCATGGGTCCCAAATCTCCAGGTTCAAGGGCATCTTCCTACATCGAAAACATGCATGAGATACCCAGAAGATGGTACACCGTATGATGGGGAAAGGTTTCTAAAACGCACCTCATTTCTCATCTGCTTGTGCCCGGGTTCGCCATTCCAGCCACTTTACTAGCAATCTCCCTCCTTGGAGCATCAGCACCTTTAACCTCCTGTTCCGTACAGGTTGCAATTTGTACTGAGGATGAACGGGAAGACGTGGAAGCAATGAAAGACTAGCTCTTGGTGTTGGGACAGGCACAGGTCACTCTATTTTCCCATCAGGAAGAAGAATTAACCACAGGCTCAGCCTGCCCCCCGGAACAAGAACAGGGCCTGAAGCCATCCTGCGCTTTTGCGGCCATCTCCCAAAAACGCGAGTTATAAAATGGAGGTTCAGGGCACTGCAATTCACAAACCTGCAGAGTTATAAATGATAACTCTCTTCCACAAATATATTGAGGGAAGGCAAAGAAGAGGATTTGAAATCAAGGCAGAATTGCAGGAAACATATTTCAGGAGGTAGATTCGAATCGCCTTTAAAGCACATGAAAAGCGGCAAAACGTTGACAATGATGCCCTTGGCCAAAAAGGGCGTATGCGTTTTTTCCTGAATATATTCAGGAAAAAACGCATACGCCCTTTTTGGCCAACCAAGCAACCTGGAAAGGCAAATCAGTGCTACAAAGATGTCTCGCTTCCCATCGGTTAAAAAGGCCATGCTGAATAAAGTGTCAAAACCAGAAATGCAGGACAGGCCATGGAGAAATGGGAGCCTTGCTACACTGATGGGCGGGATGTAAATTGCCAACAGCCACTCTGGAGAAGCGTACGGTGAGTCCTGAAACATCTAAAAAACAAAGCTTAGAGAGCATAGGGCACTTCCACTCATGGGGTTATAAATTGGGAAAATTAAAAATCAGCAAGACACAAGCACCCCAAAGTTTAGGGCTGCTCTGTTGACAAGGACCTCCACTTCATTCCACCTTCAATATCCCAGGAAAGAGAAAAATGGATAAAGAAGTTGTGGTCCTTATGTACAATGGAATATCACTCAGCCGTGAAATCAATGTCATAAGGCTAGTACCAGCATGATGAGTGGATTTAGGTACGACGACTCTAAGTGAAATAAGTCACACAGAAAAGGGCACTTCTCATAAGGTATCACTTATAGAGGGAATGTAAAAACCGTTACACTTGAACTGAATTACAAAACAGAACAGAGTCACACATGCAGAAAACACACTATGGCTGCTTAACGGGAAAGGTGAGGTGGGGTGATACATAAAACAAGGGTTTCAAATTAGCTCAGATACCGTTCCATAAACCCAATATGTAATAGACAAGACCTACTCCTTGCTCAGAGAACTGGACTCAACACGCCCTATTCACCGCACAAGAATATATCTGACTAGTAATAATCTTAAAACCTATGTATTGATATCTCTCTGTTAGTGTGTCAAGTGGGTAAAAAGCGGCATAAACACAGCAGTGAAAAGCAGCTAAACCCCATTATAAAAATAAATTACTTTGAAAAACCCATGAAACAAAGACAGTGAAAGAGAGAGAAATTCTTACACAATGCGTTCAGGGGCTGTGATGCAACCTGGATTGACCATATCTAGACCCACAGCTGGATGAGACATAAGGGTGGACACTGTTGCGGCTGAGAGGTTTGGTGAGGTTGGGTGAGCAAACGCAGACCCTTTAAAGTAATACTGCGTGGTACCCATCGCATGGGTCCCAAATCTCCAGGTTCAAGGGCATCTTCCTACATCGAAAACATGCATGAGATACCCAGAAGATGGTACACCGTGTGATGGGGAAAGGTTTCTAAAACGCACCTCATTTCTCATCTGCTTGTGCCCGGGTTCGCCATTCCAGCCACTTTACTAGCAATCTCCCTCCTTGGAGCATCAGCACCTTTAACCTCCTGTTCCGTACAGGTTGCAATTTGTCCTGAGGATGAACGGGAAGACGTGGAACCAACGAGAGACTAGCTCTTGGTGTTGGGACAGGCACAGGTCACTCTATTTTCCCATCAGGAAGAAGAATTAACCACAGGATCAGCCTGCCCCCCGGAACCAGAACCGGGCCTGAAGCCATCCTGCGCTTTTGCGGCCAGCTCCCTAAAAAGCGAGTTGTAAAATGGAGGTTCAGGGCACTGCAATTCACAAACCTGCAGAGTTATAAATGATAACTCTCGTCCACAAATATATTGAGGGAAGGCAAAGAAGAGGATTTGAAATCAAGGCAGAATTGCAGGAAACAGATTTCAGGAGGTAGATTCGAATCGCCTTTAAATCACATGAAAAGCAGAAAATCGTTGACAATGATGCCCTTGGCCAAAAAGGGCGTATGCGTTTTTTCCTGAATATATTCAGGAAAAAACGCATACGCCCTTTTTGGCCAACCAAGCAACCTGGAAAGGCAAATCAGCGCTACAAACAAGTCTCGCTTCCCATCGGTCAAAAGGGCCATGCTGAAAAAAATGTCAAAACCAGAAATGCAGGACAGGCCATGGAGAATTGGGAGCCTTCCTATACTGATGGGCGGGATGTAAATTGCCAACAGCCACTCTGCAGAAGTGTACGGTGTGTCCTGAAACATCTAAAAAACACAGCTTAGAGAGCATAGGGCACTTCCACTCATGGGGGTATAAATTGGGAAAATGAAAAATCAGCAAGACACAAGAACCCCAAAGTTTAGGGCTGCTCTGTTGACAAGGACCTCCACTTCATTCCACCTTCAATATCCCAGGAAAGAGAAAAATGGATAAAGAAGTTGTGGTCCTTATGTACAATGTAATATCACTCAGCCGTGAAATCAATGTCATAAGGCTAGTAGCAGCATGATGAGTGGATTTAGGTACAACGATTCTAAGTGAAATAAGTCACACAGAAAAGGACACTTCTCATAAGGTATCACTGATAGAGGGAATGTAAAAACCGTTACACTTGAACTGAATTACAAAACAGAACAGAGTCACACATGCAGAAAACACACTATGGCTGCTTAACGGGAAAGGTGAGGTGGGGTGATACATAAAACAAGGGTATCAAATTAGCTCAGATACCGTTCCATAAACCCAATATGTAATAGACAAGACCTACTCCTTGCTCAGAGAACTGGACTCAACACGCCCTATTCACCGCACAAGAATATATCTGACTAGTAATAATCTTAAAACCTATGTATTGATATCTCTCTGTTAGTGTGTCAAGTGGGTGAAAAGCGGCATAAACACAGCAGTGAAAAGCAGCTAAACCCATTTATAAAAATAAATTACTTTGAAAAACCCATGAAACAAAGACAGTGAAAGAGAGAGAAATTCTTACACAATGCGTTCACGGGCTGTGATGCAACCTGGATTGACCATATCTAGACCCACAGCTGGATGAGACATAAGGGTGGACACTGTTGCGGCTGAGAGGTTTGGTGAGGTTGGGTGAGCAAACGCAGACCCTTTAAAGTAATACTGCGTGGTACCCATCGCATGGGTCCCAAATCTCCAGGTTCAAGGGCATCTTCCTACATCGAAAACATGCATGAGATACCCAGAAGATGGTACACCGTATGATGGGGAAAGGTTTCTAAAACGCACCTCATTTCTCATCTGCTTGTGCCCGGGTTCGCCATTCCAGCCACTTTATTAGCAATCTCCCTCCTTGGAGCATCAGCACCTTTAACCTCCTGTTCCGTACAGGTTGCAATTTGTACTGAGGATGAACGGGAAGACGTGGAACCAATGAAAGACTAGCTCTTGGTGTTGGGACAGGCACAGGTCACTCTATTTTCCCATCAGGAAGAAGAATTAACCACAGGCTCAGCCTGCCCCCCGGAACAAGAAGAGGGCCTGAAGCCATCCTGCGCTTTTGCGGCCATCTCCCAAAAACGCGAGTTGTAAAATGGAGGTTCAGGGCACTGCAATTCACAAACCTGCAGAGTTATAAATGATAACTCTCGTCCACAAATATATTGAGGGAAGGCAAAGAAGAGGATTTGAAATCAAGGCAGAATTGCAGGAAACAGATTTCAGGAGGTAGATTCGAATCGCCTTTAAAGCACATGAAAAGCGGCAAAACGTTGACAATGATGCCCTTGGCCAAAAAGGGCGTATGCGTTTTTTCCTGAATATATTCAGGAAAAAACGCATACGCCCTTTTTGGCCAACCAAGCAACCTGGAAAGGCAAATCAGCGCTACAAAGATGTCTCGCTTCCCATCGGTTAAAAAGGCCATGCTGAATAAAGTGTCAAAACCAGAAATGCAGGACAGGCCATGGAGAAATGGGAGCCTTGCTACACTGATGGGCGGGATGTAAATTGCCAACAGCCACTCTGGAGAAGCGTACGGTGAGTCCTGAAACATCTAAAAAACAAAGCTTAGAGAGCATAGGGCACTTCCACTCATGGGGTTATAAATTGGGAAAATTAAAAATCAGCAAGACACAAGCACCCCAAAGTTTAGGGCTGCTCTGTTGACAAGGACCTCCACTTCATTCCACCTTCAATATCCCAGGAAAGAGAAAAATGGATAAAGAAGTTGTGGTCCTTATGTACAATGGAATATCACTCAGCCGTGAAATCAATGTCATAAGGCTAGTAGCAGCATGATGAGTGGATTTAGGTACAACGACTCTAAGTGAAATAAGTCACACAGAAAAGGACACTTCTCATAAGGTATCACTGATAGAGGGAATGTAAAAACCGTTACACTTGAACTGAATTACAAAACAGAACAGAGTCACACATGCAGAAAACACACTATGGCTGCTTAACGGGAAAGGTGAGGTGGGGTGATACATAAAACAAGGGTATCAAATTAGCTCAGATACCGTTCCATAAACCCAATATGTAATAGACAAGACCTACTCCTTGCTCAGAGAACTGGACTCAACACGCCCTATTCACCGCACAAGAATATATCTGACTAGTAATAATCTTAAAACCTATGTATTGATATCTCTCTGTTAGTGTGTCAAGTGGGTGAAAAGCGGCATAAACACAGCAGTGAAAAGCAGCTAAACCCATTTATAAAAATAAATTACTTTGAAAAACCCATGAAACAAAGACAGTGAAAGAGAGCGAAATTCTTACACAATGCGTTCACGGGCTGTGATGCAAAGTGGATTGACCATATCTAGACCCACAGCTGGATGAGACATAAGGGTGGACACTGTTGCGGCTGAGAGGTTTGGTGAGGTTGGGTGAGCAAACGCAGACCCTTTAAAGTAATACTGCGTGGTACCCATCGCATGGGTCCCAAATCTCCAGGTTCAAGGGCATCTTCCTACATCGAAAACATGCATGAGATACCCAGAAGATGGTACACCGTATGATGGGGAAAGGTTTCTAAAACGCACCTCATTTCTCATCTGCTTGTGCCCGGGTTCGCCATTCCAGCCACTTTACTAGCAATCTCCCTCCTTGGAGCATCAGCACCTTTAACCTCCTGTTCCGTACAGGTTGCAATTTGTACTGAGGATGAACGGGAAGACGTGGAACCAATGAAAGACTAGCTCTTGGTGTTGGGACAGGCACAGGTCACTCTATTTTCCCATCAGGAAGAAGAATTAACCACAGGCTCAGCCTGCCCCCCGGAACAAGAACAGGGCCTGAAGCCATCCTGTGCTTTTGCGGCCATCTCCCAAAAACGCGAGTTGTAAAATGGAGGTTCAGGGCACTGCAATTCACAAACCTGCAGAGTTATAAATGATAACTCTCGTCCACAAATATATTGAGGGAAGGCAAAGAAGAGGATTTGAAATCAAGGCAGAATTGCAGGAAACAGATTTCAGGAGGTAGATTCGAATCGCCTTTAAAGCACATGAAAAGCGGCAAAACGTTGACAATGATGCCCTTGGCCAAAAAGGGCGTATGCGTTTTTTCCTGAATATATTCAGGAAAAAACGCATACGCCCTTTTTGGCCAACCAAGCAACCTGGAAAGGCAAATCAGCGCTACAAAGATGTCTCGCTTCCCATCGGTTAAAAAGGCCATGCTGAATAAAGTGTCAAAACCAGAAATGCAGGACAGGCCATGGAGAAATGGGAGCCTTGCTACACTGATGGGCGGGATGTAAATTGCCAACAGCCACTCTGGAGAAGCGTACGGTGAGTCCTGAAACATCTAAAAAACAAAGCTTAGAGAGCATAGGGCACTTCCACTCATGGGGTTATAAATTGGGAAAATTAAAAATCAGCAAGACACAAGCACCCCAAAGTTTAGGGCTGCTCTGTTGACAAGGACCTCCACTTCATTCCACCTTCAATATCCCAGGAAAGAGAAAAATGGATAAAGAAGTTGTGGTCCTTATGTACAATGGAATATCACTCAGCCGTGAAATCAATGTCATAAGGCTAGTACCAGCATGATGAGTGGATTTAGGTACGATGATTCTAAGTGAAATAAGTCACACAGAAAAGGGCACTTCTCATAAGGTATCACTTATAGAGGGAATGTAAAAACCGTTACACTTGAACTGAATTACAAAACAGAACAGAGTCACACATGCAGAAAACACACTATGCCTGCTTAACGGGAAAGGTGAGGTGGGGTGATACATAAAACAAGGGTTTCAAATTAGCTCAGATACCGTTCCATAAACCCAATATGTAATAGACAAGACCTACTCCTTGCTCAGAGAACTGGACTCAACACGCCCTATTCACCGCACAAGAATATATCTGACTAGTAATAATCTTAAAACCTATGTATTGATATCTCTCTGTTAGTGTGTCAAGTGGGTAAAAAGCGGCATAAACACAGCAGTGAAAAGCAGCTAAACCCCATTATAAAAATAAATTACTTTGAAAAACCCATGAAACAAAGACAGTGAAAGAGAGAGAAATTCTTACACAATGCGTTCAGGGGCTGTGATGCAACCTGGATTGACCATATCTAGACCCACAGCTGGATGAGACATAAGGGTGGACACTGTTGCGGCTGAGAGGTTTGGTGAGGTTGGGTGAGCAAACGCAGACCCTTTAAAGTAATACTGCGTGGTACCCATCGCATGGGTCCCAAATCTCCAGGTTCAAGGGCATCTTCCTACATCGAAAACATGCATGAGATACCCAGAAGATGGTACACCGTGTGATGGGGAAAGGTTTCTAAAACGCACCTCATTTCTCATCTGCTTGTGCCCGGGTTCGCCATTCCAGGCACTTTACTAGCAATCTCCCTCCTTGGAGCATCAGCACCTTTAACCTCCTGTTCCGTACAGGTTGCAATTTGTCCTGAGGATGAACGGGAAGACGTGGAACCAACGAGAGACTAGCTCTTGGTGTTGGGACAGGCACAGGTCACTCTATTTTCCCATCAGGAAGAAGAATTAACCACAGGATCAGCCTGCCCCCCGGAACCAGAACCGGGCCTGAAGCCATCCTGCGCTTTTGCGGCCAGCTCCCTAAAAAGCGAGTTGTAAAATGGAGGTTCAGGGCACTGCAATTCACAAACCTGCAGAGTTATAAATGATAACTCTCGTCCACAAATATATTGAGGGAAGGCAAAGAAGAGGATTTGAAATCAAGGCAGAATTGCAGGAAACAGATTTCAGGAGGTAGATTCGAATCGCCTTTAAATCACATGAAAAGCAGAAAATCGTTGACAATGATGCCCTTGGCCAAAAAGGGCGTATGCGTTTTTTCCTGAATATATTCAGGAAAAAACGCATACGCCCTTTTTGGCCAACCAAGCAACCTGGAAAGGCAAATCAGCGCTACAAACAAGTCTCGCTTCCCATCGGTCAAAAGGGCCATGCTGAAAAAAATGTCAAAACCAGAAATGCAGGACAGGCCATGGAGAAATGGGAGCCTTCCTATACTGATGGGCGGGATGTAAATTGCCAACAGCCACTCTGCAGAAGTGTACGGTGTGTCCTGAAACATCTAAAAAACACAGCTTAGAGAGCATAGGGCACTTCCACTCATGGGGGTATAAATTGGGAAAATGAAAAATCAGCAAGACACAAGAACCCCAAAGTTTAGGGCTGCTCTGTTGACAAGGACCTCCACTTCATTCCACCTTCAATATCCCAGGAAAGAGAAAAATGGATAAAGAAGTTGTGGTCCTTATGTACAATGTAATATCACTCAGCCGTGAAATCAATGTCATAAGGCTAGTAGCAGCATGATGAGTGGATTTAGGTACAACGACTCTAAGTGAAATAAGTCACACAGAAAAGGACACTTCTCATAAGGTATCACTGATAGAGGGAATGTAAAAACCGTTACACTTGAACTGAATTACAAAACAGAACAGAGTCACACATGCAGAAAACACACTATGGCTGCTTAACGGGAAAGGTGAGGTGGGGTGATACATAAAACAAGGGTATCAAATTAGCTCAGATACCGTTCCGTGAACCCAATATGTAATAGACAAGACCTACTCCTTGCTCAGAGAACTGGACTCAACACGCCCTATTCACCGCACAAGAATATATCTGACTAGTAATAATCTTAAAACCTATGTATTGATATCTCTCTGTTAGTGTGTCAAGTGGGTGAAAAGCGGCATAAACACAGCAGTGAAAAGCAGCTAAACCCATTTATAAAAATAAATTACTTTGAAAAACCCATGAAACAAAGACAGTGAAAGAGAGAGAAATTCTTACACAATGCGTTCACGGGCTGTGATGCAACCTGGATTGACCATATCTAGACCCACAGCTGGATGAGACATAAGGGTGGACACTGTTGCGGCTGAGAGGTTTGGTGAGGTTGGGTGAGCAAACGCAGACCCTTTAAAGTAATACTGCGTGGTACCCATCGCATGGGTCCCAAATCTCCAGGTTCAAGGGCATCTTCCTACATCGAAAACATGCATGAGATACCCAGAAGATGGTAAACCGTATGATGGGGAAAGGTTTCTAAAACGCACCTCATTTCTCATCTGCTTGTGCCCGGGTTCGCCATTCCAGCCACTTTATTAGCAATCTCCCTCCTTGGAGCATCAGCACCTTTAACCTCCTGTTCCGTACAGGTTGCAATTTGTACTGAGGATGAACGGGAAGACGTGGAACCAATGAAAGACTAGCTCTTGGTGTTGGGACAGGCACAGGTCACTCTATTTTGCCATCAGGAAGAAGAATTAACCACAGGCTCAGCCTGCCCCCCGGAACAAGAACAGGGCCTGAAGCCATCCTGCGCTTTTGCGGCCATCTCCCAAAAACGCGAGTTGTAAAATGGAGGTTCAGGGCACTGCAATTCACAAACCTGCAGAGTTATAAATGATAACTCTCGTCCACAAATATATTGAGGGAAGGCAAAGAAGAGGATTTGAAATCAAGGCAGAATTGCAGGAAACATATTTCAGGAGGTAGATTCGAATCGCCTTTAAAGCACATGAAAAGCGGCAAAACGTTGACAATGATGCCCTTGGCCAAAAAGGGCGTATGCGTTTTTTCCTGAATATATTCAGGAAAAAACGCATACGCCCTTTTTGGCCAACCAAGCAACCTGGAAAGGCAAATCAGCGCTACAAAGATGTCTCGCTTCCCATCGGTTAAAAAGGCCATGCTGAATAAAGTGTCAAAACCAGAAATGCAGGACAGGCCATGGAGAAATGGGAGCCTTGCTACACTGATGGGCGGGATGTAAATTGCCAGCAGCCACTCTGGAGAAGCGTACGGTGAGTCCTGAAACATCTAAAAAACAAAGCTTAGAGAGCATAGGGCACTTCCACTCATGGGGTTATAAATTGGGAAAATTAAAAATCAGCAAGACACAAGCACCCCAAAGTTTAGGGCTGCTCTGTTGACAAGGACCTCCACTTCATTCCACCTTCAATATCCCAGGAAAGAGAAAAATGGATAAAGAAGTTGTGGTCCTTATGTACAATGGAATATCACTCAGCCGTGAAATCAATGTCATAAGGCTAGTAGCAGCATGATGAGTGGATTTAGGTACAACGACTCTAAGTGAAATAAGTCACACAGAAAAGGACACTTCTCATAAGGTATCACTGATAGAGGGAATGTAAAAACCGTTACACTTGAACTGAATTACAAAACAGAACAGAGTCACACATGCAGAAAACACACTATGGCTGCTTAACGGGAAAGGTGAGGTGGGGTGATACATAAAACAAGGGTATCAAATTAGCTCAGATACCGTTCCATAAACCCAATATGTAATAGACAAGACCTACTCCTTGCTCAGAGAACTGGACTCAACACGCCCTATTCACCGCACAAGAATATATCTGACTAGTAATAATCTTAAAACCTATGTATTGATATCTCTCTGTTAGTGTGTCAAGTGGGTGAAAAGCGGCATAAACACAGCAGTGAAAAGCAGCTAAACCCATTTATAAAAATAAATTACTTTGAAAAACCCATGAAACAAAGACAGTGAAAGAGAGCGAAATTCTTACACAATGCGTTCACGGGCTGTGATGCAAAGTGGATTGACCATATCTAGACCCACAGCTGGATGAGACATAAGGGTGGACACTGTTGCGGCTGAGAGGTTTGGTGAGGTTGGGTGAGCAAACGCAGACCCTTTAAAGTAATACTGCGTGGTACCCATCGCATGGGTCCCAAATCTCCAGGTTCAAGGGCATCTTCCTACATCGAAAACATGCATGAGATACCCAGAAGATGGTACACCGTATGATGGGGAAAGGTTTCTAAAACGCACCTCATTTCTCATCTGCTTGTGCCCGGGTTCGCCATTCCAGCCACTTTACTAGCAATCTCCCTCCTTGGAGCATCAGCACCTTTAACCTCCTGTTCCGTACAGGTTGCAATTTGTACTGAGGATGAACGGGAAGACGTGGAACCAATGAAAGACTAGCTCTTGGTGTTGGGACAGGCACAGGTCACTCTATTTTCCCATCAGGAAGAAGAATTAACCACAGGCTCAGCCTGCCCCCCGGAACAAGAACAGGGCCTGAAGCCATCCTGTGCTTTTGCGGCCATCTCCCAAAAACGCGAGTTGTAAAATGGAGGTTCAGGGCACTGCAATTCACAAACCTGCAGAGTTATAAATGATAACTCTCGTCCACAAATATATTGAGGGAAGGCAAAGAAGAGGATTTGAAATCAAGGCAGAATTGCAGGAAACATATTTCAGGAGGTAGATTCGAATCGCATTTAAAGCACATGAAAAGCGGCAAAACGTTGACAATGATGCCCTTGGCCAAAAAGGGCGTATGCGTTTTTTCCTGAATATATTCAGGAAAAAACGCATACGCCCTTTTTGGCCAACCAAGCAACCTGGAAAGGCAAATCAGCGCTACAAAGATGTCTCGCTTCCCATCGGTTAAAAAGGCCATGCTGAATAAAGTGTCAAAACCAGAAATGCAGGACAGGCCATGGAGAAATGGGAGCCTTGCTACACTGATGGGCGGGATGTAAATTGCCAACAGCCACTCTGGAGAAGCGTACGGTGAGTCCTGAAACATCTAAAAAACAAAGCTTAGAGAGCATAGGGCACTTCCACTCATGGGGTTATAAATTGGGAAAATTAAAAATCAGCAAGACACAAGCACCCCAAAGTTTAGGGCTGCTCTGTTGACAAGGACCTCCACTTCATTCCACCTTCAATATCCCAGGAAAGAGAAAAATGGATAAAGAAGTTGTGGTCCTTATGTACAATGGAATATCACTCAGCCATGAAATCAATGTCATAAGGCTAGTACCAGCATGATGAGTGGATTTAGGTACGACGATTCTAAGTGAAATAAGTCACACAGAAAAGGGCACTTCTCATAAGGTATCACTTATAGAGGGAATGTAAAAACCGTTACACTTGAACTGAATTACAAAACAGAACAGAGTCACACATGCAGAAAACACACTATGCCTGCTTAACGGGAAAGGTGAGGTGGGGTGATACATAAAACAAGGGTTTCAAATTAGCTCAGATACCGTTCCATAAACCCAATATGTAATAGACAAGACCTACTCCTTGCTCAGAGAACTGGACTCAACACGCCCTATTCACCGCACAAGAATATATCTGACTAGTAATAATCTTAAAACCTATGTATTGATATCTCTCTGTTAGTGTGTCAAGTGGGTAAAAAGCGGCATAAACACAGCAGTGAAAAGCAGCTAAACCCCATTATAAAAATAAATTACTTTGAAAAACCCATGAAACAAAGACAGTGAAAGAGAGAGAAATTCTTACACAATGCGTTCAGGGGCTGTGATGCAACCTGGATTGACCATATCTAGACCCACAGCTGGATGAGACATAAGGGTGGACACTGTTGCGGCTGAGAGGTTTGGTGAGGTTGGGTGAGCAAACGCAGACCCTTTAAAGTAATACTGCGTGGTACCCATCGCATGGGTCCCAAATCTCCAGGTTCAAGGGCATCTTCCTACATCGAAAACATGCATGAGATACCCAGAAGATGGTACACCGTGTGATGGGGAAAGGTTTCTAAAACGCACCTCATTTCTCATCTGCTTGTGCCCGGGTTCGCCATTCCAGCCACTTTACTAGCAATCTCCCTCCTTGGAGCATCAGCACCTTTAACCTCCTGTTCCGTACAGGTTGCAATTTGTCCTGAGGATGAACGGGAAGACGTGGAACCAACGAGAGACTAGCTCTTGGTGTTGGGACAGGCACAGGTCACTCTATTTTCCCATCAGGAAGAAGAATTAACCACAGGATCAGCCTGCCCCCCGGAACCAGAACCGGGCCTGAAGCCATCCTGCGCTTTTGCGGCCAGCTCCCTAAAAAGCGAGTTGTAAAATGGAGGTTCAGGGCACTGCAATTCACAAACCTGCAGAGTTATAAATGATAACTCTCGTCCACAAATATATTGAGGGAAGGCAAAGAAGAGGATTTGAAATCAAGGCAGAATTGCAGGAAACAGATTTCAGGAGGTAGATTCGAATCGCCTTTAAATCACATGAAAAGCAGAAAATCGTTGACAATGATGCCCTTGGCCAAAAAGGGCGTATGCGTTTTTTCCTGAATATATTCAGGAAAAAACGCATACGCCCTTTTTGGCCAACCAAGCAACCTGGAAAGGCAAATCAGCGCTACAAACAAGTCTCGCTTCCCATCGGTCAAAAGGGCCATGCTGAAAAAAATGTCAAAACCAGAAATGCAGGACAGGCCATGGAGAAATGGGAGCCTTCCTATACTGATGGGCGGGATGTAAATTGCCAACAGCCACTCTGCAGAAGTGTACGGTGTGTCCTGAAACATCTAAAAAACACAGCTTAGAGAGCATAGGGCACTTCCACTCATGGGGGTATAAATTGGGAAAATGAAAAATCAGCAAGACACAAGCACCCCAAAGTTTAGGGCTGCTCTGTTGACAAGGACCTCCACTTCATTCCACCTTCAATATCCCAGGAAAGAGAAAAATGGATAAAGAAGTTGTGGTCCTTATGTACAATGGAATATCACTCAGCCGTGAAATCAATGTCATAAGGCTAGTAGCAGCATGATGAGTGGATTTAGGTACAACGACTCTAAGTGAAATAAGTCACACAGAAAAGGACACTTCTCATAAGGTATCACTGATAGAGGGAATGTAAAAACCGTTACACTTGAACTGAATTACAAAACAGAACAGAGTCACACATGCAGAAAACACACTATGGCTGCTTAACGGGAAAGGTGAGGTGGGGTGATACATAAAACAAGGGTATCAAATTAGCTCAGATACCGTTCCATAAACCCAATATGTAGTAGACAAGACCTACTCCTTGCTCAGAGAACTGGACTCAACACGCCCTATTCACCGCACAAGAATATATCTGACTAGTAATAATCTTAAAACCTATGTATTGATATCTCTCTGTTAGTGTGTCAAGTGGGTGAAAAGCGGCATAAAGACAGCAGTGAAAAGCAGCTAAACCCATTTATAAAAATAAATTACTTTGAAAATCCCATGAAACAAAGACAGTGAAAGAGAGAGAAATTCTTACACAATGCGTTCACGGGCTGTGATGCAACCTGGATTGACCATATCTAGACCCACAGCTGGATGAGACATAAGGGTGGACACTGTTGCGGCTGAGAGGTTTGGTGAGGTTGGGTGAGCAAACGCAGACCCTTTAAAGTAATACTGAGTGATACCCATCGCATGGGTCCCAAATCTCCAGGTTCAAGGGCATCTTCCTACATCGAAAACATGCATGAGATACCCAGAAGATGGTACACCGTATGATGGGGAAAGGTTTCTAAAACGCACCTCATTTCTCATCTGCTTGTGCCCGGGTTCGCCATTCCAGCCACTTTACTAGCAATCTCCCTCCTTGGAGCATCAGCACCTTTAACCTCCTGTTCCGTACAGGTTGCAATTTGTACTGAGGATGAACGGGAAGACGTGGAACCAATGAAAGACTAGCTCTTGGTGTTGGGACAGGCACAGGTCACTCTATTTTCCCATCAGGAAGAAGAATTAACCACAGGCTCAGCCTGCCCCCCGGAACCAGAACAGGGCCTGAAGCCATCCTGCGCTTTTGCGGCCATCTCCCCAAAACGCGAGTTGTAAAATGGAGGTTCAGGGCACTGCAATTCACAAACCTGCAGAGTTATAAATGATAACTCTCGTCCACAAATATATTGAGGGAAGGCAAAGAAGAGGATTTGAAATCAAGGCAGAATTGCAGGAAACAGATTTCAGGAGGTAGATTCGAATCGCCTTTAAAGCACATGAAAAGCGGCAAAACGTTGACAATGATGCCCTTGGCCAAAAAGGGCGTATGCGTTTTTTCCTGAATATATTCAGGAAAAAACGCATACGCCCTTTTTGGCCAACCAAGCAACCTGGAAAGGCAAATCAGCGCTACAAAGATGTCTCGCTTCCCATCGGTTAAAAAGGCCATGCTGAATAAAGTGTCAAAACCAGAAATGCAGGACAGGCCATGGAGAAATGGGAGCCTTGCTACACTGATGGGCGGGATGTAAATTGCCAACAGCCACTCTGGAGAAGCGTACGGTGAGTCCTGAAACATCTAAAAAACAAAGCTTAGAGAGCATAGGGCACTTCCACTCATGGGGTTATAAATTGGGAAAATTAAAAATCAGCAAGACACAAGCACCCCAAAGTTTAGGGCTGCTCTGTTGACAAGGACCTCCACTTCATTCCACCTTCAATATCCCAGGAAAGAGAAAAATGGATAAAGAAGTTGTGGTCCTTATGTACAATGGAATATCACTCAGCCGTGAAATCAATGTCATAAGGCTAGTAGCAGCATGATGAGTGGATTTAGGTACGACGATTCTAAGTGAAATAAGTCACACAGAAAAGGGCACTTCTCATAAGGTATCACTTATAGAGGGAATGTAAAAACCGTTACACTTGAACTGAATTACAAAACAGAACAGAGTCACACATGCAGAAAACACACTATGGCTGCTTAACGGGAAAGGTGAGGTGGGGTGATACATAAAACAAGGGTTTCAAATTAGCTCAGATACCGTTCCATAAACCCAATATGTAATAGACAAGACCTACTCCTTGCTCAGAGAACTGGACTCAACACGCCCTATTCACCGCACAAGAATATATCTGACTAGTAATAATCTTAAAACCTATGTATTGATATCTCTCTGTTAGTGTGTCAAGTGGGTAAAAAGCGGCATAAACACAGCAGTGAAAAGCAGCTAAACCCCATTATAAAAATAAATTACTTTGAAAAACCCATGAAACAAAGACAGTGAAAGAGAGAGAAATTCTTACACAATGCGTTCAGGGGCTGTGATGCAACCTGGATTGACCATATCTAGACCCACAGCTGGATGAGACATAAGGGTGGACACTGTTGCGGCTGAGAGGTTTGGTGAGGTTGGGTGAGCAAACGCAGACCCTTTAAAGTAATACTGCGTGGTACCCATCGCATGGGTCCCAAATCTCCAGGTTCAAGGGCATCTTCCTACATCGAAAACATGCATGAGATACCCAGAAGATGGTACACCGTGTGATGGGGAAAGGTTTCTAAAACGCACCTCATTTCTCATCTGCTTGTGCCCGGGTTCGCCATTCCAGCCACTTTACTAGCAATCTCCCTCCTTGGAGCATCAGCACCTTTAACCTCCTGTTCCGTACAGGTTGCAATTTGTCCTGAGGATGAACGGGAAGACGTGGAACCAACGAGAGACTAGCTCTTGGTGTTGGGACAGGCACAGGTCACTCTATTTTCCCATCAGGAAGAAGAATTAACCACAGGATCAGCCTGCCCCCCGGAACCAGAACCGGGCCTGAAGCCATCCTGCGCTTTTGCGGCCAGCTCCCTAAAAAGCGAGTTGTAAAATGGAGGTTCAGGGCACTGCAATTCACAAACCTGCAGAGTTATAAATGATAACTCTCATCCACAAATATATTGAGGGAAGGCAAAGAAGAGGATTTGAAATCAAGGCAGAATTGCAGGAAACAGATTTCAGGAGGTAGATTCGAATCGCCTTTAAATCACATGAAAAGCAGAAAATCGTTGACAATGATGCCCTTGGCCAAAAAGGGCGTATGCGTTTTTTCCTGAATATATTCAGGAAAAAACGCATACGCCCTTTTTGGCCAACCAAGTAACCTGGAAAGGCAAATCAGCGCTACAAACAAGTCTCGCTTCCCATCGGTCAAAAGGGCCATGCTGAAAAAAATGTCAAAACCAGAAATGCAGGACAGGCCATGGAGAAATGGGAGCCTTCCTATACTGATGGGCGGGATGTAAATTGCCAACAGCCACTCTGCAGAAGTGTACGGTGTGTCCTGAAACATCTAAAAAACACAGCTTAGAGAGCATAGGGCACTTCCACTCATGGGGGTATAAATTGGGAAAATGAAAAATTAGCAAGACACAAGCACCCCAAAGTTTAGGGCTGCTCTGTTGACAAGGACCTCCACTTCATTCCACCTTCAATATCCCAGGAAAGAGAAAAATGGATAAAGAAGTTGTGGTCCTTATGTACAATGGAATATCACTCAGCCATGAAATCAATGTCATAAGGCTAGTAGCAGCATGATGAGTGGATTTACGTACGACGATTCTAAGTGAAATAAGTCACACAGAAAAGGACACTTCTCATAAGGTATCACTTATAGAGGGAATGTAAAAACCGTTACACTTGAACTGAATCAGAAAACAGAACAGAGTCACACATGCAGAAAACACACTATGGCTGCTTAACGGGAAAGGTGAGGTGGGGTGATACATAAAACAAGGGATTCAAATTAGCTCAGATACCGTTCCATAAACCCAATATGTAATAGACAAGACCTACTCCTTGCTCAGAGAACTGGACTCAACACGCCCTATTCACCACACAAGAATATATCTGACTAGTAATAATCTTAAAACCTATGTATTGATATCTCTCTGTTAGTGTGTCAAGTGGGTAAAAAGCGGCATAAACACAGCAGTGAAAAGCAGCTAAACCCCATTATAAAAATAAATTACTTTGAAAAACCCATGAAACAAAGACAGTGAAAGAGAGAGAAATTCTTACACAATGCGTTCAGGGGCTGTGATGCAACCTGGATTGACCATATCTAGACCCACAGCTGGATGAGACATAAGGGTGGACACTGTTGCGGCTGAGAGGTTTGGTGAGGTTGGGTGAGCAAACGCAGACCCTTTAAAGTAATACTGCGTGGTACCCATCGCATGGGTCCCAAATCTCCAGGTTCAAGGGCATCTTCCTACATCGAAAACATGCATGAGATACCCAGAAGATGGTACACCGTGTGATGGGGAAAGGTTTCTAAAACGCACCTCATTTCTCATCTGCTTGTGCCCGGGTTCGCCATTCCAGCCACTTTACTAGCAATCTCCCTCCTTGGAAAATCAGCACCTTTAACCTCCTGTTCCGTACAGGTTGCAATTTGTCCTGAGGATGAACGGGAAGACGTGGAACCAACGAGAGACTAGCTCTTGGTGTTGGGACAGGCACAGGTCACTCTATTTTCCCATCAGGAAGAAGAATTAACCACAGGATCAGCCTGCCCCCCGGAACCAGAACCGGGCCTGAAGCCATCCTGCGCTTTTGCGGCCAGCTCCCTAAAAAGCGAGTTGTAAAATGGAGGTTCAGGGCACTGCAATTCACAAACCTGCAGAGTTATAAATGATAACTCTCATCCACAAATATATTGAGGGAAGGCAAAGAAGAGGATTTGAAATCAAGGCAGAATTGCAGGAAACAGATTTCAGGAGGTAGATTCGAATCGCCTTTAAATCACATGAAAAGCAGAAAATCGTTGACAATGATGCCCTTGGCCAAAAAGGGCGTATGCGTTTTTTCCTGAATATATTCAGGAAAAAACGCATACGCCCTTTTTGGCCAACCAAGTAACCTGGAAAGGCAAATCAGCGCTACAAACAAGTCTCGCTTCCCATCGGTCAAAAGGGCCATGCTGAAAAAAATGTCAAAACCAGAAATGCAGGACAGGCCATGGAGAAATGGGAGCCTTCCTATACTGATGGGCGGGATGTAAATTGCCAACAGCCACTCTGCAGAAGTGTACGGTGTGTCCTGAAACATCTAAAAAACACAGCTTAGAGAGCATAGGGCACTTCCACTCATGGGGGTATAAATTGGGAAAATGAAAAATTAGCAAGACACAAGCACCCCAAAGTTTAGGGCTGCTCTGTTGACAAGGACCTCCACTTCATTCCACCTTCAATATCCCAGGAAAGAGAAAAATGGATAAAGAAGTTGTGGTCCTTATGTACAATGGAATATCACTCAGCCATGAAATCAATGTCATAAGGCTAGTAGCAGCATGATGAGTGGATTTACGTACGACGATTCTAAGTGAAATAAGTCACACAGAAAAGGACACTTCTCATAAGGTATCACTTATAGAGGGAATGTAAAAACCGTTACACTTGAACTGAATCAGAAAACAGAACAGAGTCACACATGCAGAAAACACACTATGGCTGCTTAACGGGAAAGGTGAGGTGGGGTGATACATAAAACAAGGGATTCAAATTAGCTCAGATACCGTTCCATAAACCCAATATGTAATAGACAAGACCTACTCCTTGCTCAGAGAACTGGACTCAACACGCCCTATTCACCACACAAGAATATATCTGACTAGTAATAATCTTAAAACCTATGTATTGATATCTCTCTGTTAGTGTGTCAAGTGGGTAAAAAGCGGCATAAACACAGCAGTGAAACGCAGCTAAACCCCATTATAAAAATTAATTATTTTGAAAAACCCATGAAACAAAGACAGTGAAAGAGAGAGAAATTCTTACACAATGCGTTCAGGGGCTGTGATGCAACCTGGATTGACCATATCTAGACCCACAGCTGGATGAGACATAAGGGTGGACACTGTTGCGGCTGAGAGGTTTGGTGAGGTTGGGTGAGCAAACGCAGACCCTTTAAAGTAATACTGCGTGGTACCCATCGCATGGGTCCCAAATCTCCAGGTTCAAGGGCATCTTCCTACATCGAAAACATGCATGAGATACCCAGAAGATGGTACACCGTGTGATGGGGAAAGGTTTCTAAAACGCACCTCATTTCTCATCTGCTTGTGCCCGGGTTCGCCATTCCAGCCACTTTACTAGCAATCTCCCTCCTTGGAGCATCAGCACCTTTAACCTCCTGTTCCGTACAGGTTGCAATTTGTACTGAGGATGAACGGGAAGACGTGGAACCAATGAGAGACTAGCTCTTGGTGTTGGGACAGGCACAGGTCACTCTATTTTCCCATCAGGAAGAAGAATTAACCACAGGCTCAGCCTGCCCCTCAGAACCAGAACAGGGCCTGAAGCCATCCTGCGCTTTTGCGGCCAGCTCCCTAAAAAGCGAGTTGTAAAATGGAGGTTCAGGGCACTGCAATTCACAAACCTGCAGAGTTATAAATGATAACTCTCACCCACAAATATATTGAGGGAAGGCAAAGAAGAGGATTTGAAATCAAGGCAGAATTGCAGGAAACAGATTTCAGGAGGTAGATTCGAATCGCCTTTAAAGCACATGAAAAGCGGCAAAACGTTGACAATGATGCCCTTGGCCAAAAAGGGCGTATGCGTTTTTTCCTGAATATATTCAGGAAAAAACGCATACGCCCTTTTTGGCCAACCAAGCAACCTGGAAAGGCAAATCAGCGCTACAAAGATGTCTCGCTTCCCATCGGTCAAAAGGGCCATGCTGAAAAAAGTGTCAAAACCAGAAATGCAGGACAGGCCATGGAGAAATGGGAGCCTTGCTACACTGATGGGCGGGATGTAAATTGTCAACAGCCACTCTGGAGAAGTGTACGGTGAGTCCTGAAACGTCTAAAAAGCAAAGCTTAGAGAGCATAGGGCACTTCCACTCATGGGGGTATAAATTGGGAAAATGAAAAATCAGCAAGACACAAGCACCCCAAAGTTTAGGGCTGCTCTGTTGACAAGGACCTCCACTTCATTCCACCTTCAATATCCCAGGAAACAGAAAAATGGATAAAGAAGTTGTGGTCCTTATGTACAATGGAATATCACTCAGCCATGAAATCAATGTCATAAGGCTAGTAGCAGCATGATGAGTGGATTTAGGTACGACGACACTAAGTGAAATAAGTCACACAGAAAAGGGCACTTCTCATAAGGTATCACTTATAGAGGGAATGTAAAAACCGTTACACTTGAACTGAATTACAAAACAGAACAGAGTCACACATGCAGAAAACACACTATGGCTGCTTAACGGGAAAGGTGAGGTGGGGTGATACATAAAACAAGGGTTTCAAATTAGCTCAGATACCGTTCCATAAAACCAATATGTAATAGACAAGACCTACTCCTTGCTCAGAGAACTGGACTCAACACGCCCTATTCACCGCACAAGAATATATCTGACTAGTAATAATCTTAAAACCTATGTATTGATATCTCTCTGTTAGTGTGTCAAGTGGGTAAAAAGCGGCATAAACACAGCAGTGAAAAGCAGCTAAACCCCATTATAAAAATGAATTACTTTGAAAAACCCATGAAACAAAGACAGTGAAAGAGAGAGAAATTCTTACACAATGCGTTCAGGGGCTGTGATGCAACCTGGATTGACCATATCTAGACCCACAGCTGGATGAGACATAAGGGTGGACACTGTTGCGGCTGAGAAGTTTAGTGAGGTTGGGTGAGCAAACGCAGACCCTTTAAAGTAATACTGCGTGGTACCCATCGCATGGGTCCCAAATCTCCAGGTTCAAGGTCATCTTCCTACATCGAAAACATGCATGAGATACCCAGAAGATGGTACACCGTGTGATGGGGAAAGGTTTCTAAAACGCACCTCATTTCTCATCTGCTTGTGCCCGGGTTCGCCATTCCAGCCACTTTACTAGCAATCTCCCTCCTTGGAGCATCAGCACCTTTAACCTCCTGTTCCGTACAGGTTGCAATTTGTACTGAGGATGAACGGGAAGACGTGGAACCAATGAGAGACTAGCTCTTGGTGTTGGGACAGGCACAGGTCACTCTATTTTCCCATCAGGAAGAAGAATTAACCACAGGCTCAGCCTGCCCCTCAGAACCAGAACAGGGCCTGAAGCCATCCTGCGCTTTTGCGGCCAGCTCCCTAAAAAGCGAGTTGTAAAATGGAGGTTCAGGGCACTGCAATTCACAAACCTGCAGAGTTATAAATGATAACTCTCATCCACAAATATATTGAGGGAAGGCAAAGAAGAGGATTTGAAATCAAGGCAGAATTGCAGGAAACAGATTTCAGGAGGTAGATTCGAATCGCCTTTAAAGCACATGAAAAGCAGAAAATCGTTGACAATGATGCCCTTGGCCAAAAAGGGCGTATGCGTTTTTTCCTGAATATATTCAGGAAAAAACGCATACGCCCTTTTTGGCCAACCAAGCAACCTGGAAAGGCAAATCAGCGCTACAAACAAGTCTCGCTTCCCATCGGTCAAAAGGGCCATGCTGAAAAAAATGTCAAAACCAGAAATGCAGGACAGGCCATGGAGAAATGGGAGCCTTCCTATACTGATGGGCGGGATGTACATTGCCAACAGCCACTCTGCAGAAGTGTACGGTGTGTCCTGAAACATCTAAAAAACACAGCTTAGAGAGCATAGGGCACTTCCACTCATGGGGGTATAAATTGGGAAAATGAAAAATCAGCAAGACACAAGCACCCCAAAGTTTAGGGCTGCTCTGTTGACAAGGACCTCCACTTCATTCCACCTTCAATATCCCAGGAAAGAGAAAAATGGATAAAGAAGTTGTGGTCCTTATGTACAATGGAATATCACTCAGCCGTGAAATCAATGTCATAAGGCTAGTAGCAGCATGATGAGTGGATTTAGGTACAACGACTCTAAGTGTAATAAGTCACACAGAAAAGGACACTTCTCATAAGGTATCACTGATAGAGGGAATGTAAAAACCGTTACACTTGAACTGAATTACAAAACAGAACAGAGTCACACATGCAGAAAACACACTATGGCTGCTTAACGGGAAAGGTGAGGTGGGGTGATACATAAAACAAGGGTTTCAAATTAGCTCAGATACCGTTCCATAAAACCAATATGTAATAGACAAGACCTACTCCTTGCTCAGAGAACTGGACTCAACACGCCCTATTCACCGCACAAGAATATATCTGACTAGTAATAATCTTAAAACCTATGTATTGATATCTCTCTGTTAGTGTGTCAAGTGGGTGAAAAGCGGCATAAACACAGCAGTGAAAAGCAGCTAAACCCATTTATAAAAATAAATTACTTTGAAAAACCCATGAAACAAAGACAGTGAAAGAGAGAGAAATTCTTACACAATGCGTTCACGGGCTGTGATGCAACCTGGATTGACCATATCTAGACCCACAGCTGGATGAGACATAAGGGTGGACACTGTTGCGGCTGAGAGGTTTGGTGAGGTTGGGTGAGCAAACGCAGACCCTTTAAAGTAATACTGCGTGGTACCCATCGCATGGGTCCCAAATCTCCAGGTTCAAGGGCATCTTCCTACATCGAAAACATGCATGAGATACCCAGAAGATGGTACACCGTATGATGGGGAAAGGTTTCTAAAACGCACCTCATTTCTCATCTGCTTGTGCCCGGGTTCGCCATTCCAGCCACTTTACTAGCAATCTCCCTCCTTGGAGCATCAGCACTTTTAACCTCCTGTTCCGTACAGGTTGCAATTTGTACTGAGGATGAACGGGAAGACGTGGAACCAATGAAAGACTAGCTCTTGGTGTTGGGACAGGCACAGGTCACTCTATTTTCCCATCAGGAAGAAGAATTAACCACAGGCTCAGCCTGCCCCCCGGAACAAGAACAGGGCCTGAAGCCATCCTGCGCTTTTGCGGCCATCTCCCAAAAACGCGAGTTGTAAAATGGAGGTTCAGGGCACTGCAATTCACAAACCTGCAGAGTTATAAATGATAACTCTCATCCACAAATATATTGAGGGAAGGCAAAGAAGAGGATTTGAAATCAAGGCAGAATTGCAGGAAACATATTTCAGGAGGTAGATTCGAATCGCCTTTAAAGCACATGAAAAGCGGCAAAACGTTGACAATGATGCCCTTGGCCAAAAAGGGCGTATGCGTTTTTTCCTGAATATATTCAGGAAAAAACGCATACGCCCTTTTTGGCCAACCAAGCAACCTGGAAAGGCAAATCAGCGCTACAAAGATGTCTCGCTTCCCATTGGTCAAAAGGGCCATGCTGAAAAAAGTGTCAAAACCAGAAATGCAGGACAGGCCATGGAGAAATGGGAGCCTTGCTACACTGATGGGCGGGATGTAAATTGTCAACAGCCACTCTGGAGAAGTGTACGGTGAGTCCTGAAACGTCTAAAAAGCAAAGCTTAGAGAGCATAGGGCACTTCCACTCATGGGGTTATAAATTGGGAAATTTAAAAATCAGCAAGACACAAGCACCCCAAAGTTTAGGACTGCTCTGTTGACAAGGACCTCCACTTCATTCCACCTTCAATATCCCAGGAAAGAGAAAAATGGATAAAGAAGTTGTGGTCCTTATGTACAATGGAATATCACTCAGTCGTGAAATCAATGTCATAAGGCTAGTACCAGCATGATGAGTGGATTTAGCTACGACGACTCTAAGTGAAATAAGTCACACAGAAAAGGGCACTTCTCATAAGGTATCACTGATAGAGGGAATGTAAAAACCGTTTCACTTGAACTGAATTACAAAACAGAACAGAGTCACACATGCAGAAAACACACTATGGCTGCTTAACGGGAAAGGTGAGGTGGGGTGATACATAAAACAAGGGTTTCAAATTAGCTCAGATACCGTTCCATAAACCCAATATGTAATAGACAAGACCTACTCCTTGCTCAGAGAACTGGACTCAACACGCCCTATTCACCGCACAAGAATATATCTGACTAGTAATAATCTTAAAACCTATGTATTGATATCTCTCTGTTAGTGTGTCAAGTGGGTAAAAAGCGGCATAAACACAGCAGTGAAAAGCAGCTAAACCCCATTATAAAAATAAATTACTTTGAAAAACCCATGAAACAAAGACAGTGAAAGAGAGAGAAATTCTTACACAATGCGTTCAGGGGCTGTGATGCAACCTGGATTGACCATATCTAGACCCACAGCTGGATGAGACATAAGGGTGGACACTGTTGCGGCTGAGAAGTTTGGTGAGGTTGGGTGAGCAAACGCAGACCCTTTAAAGTAATAATGCGTGGTACCCATCGTATGGGTCCCAAATCTCCAGGTTCAAGGGCATCTTCCTACATCGAAAACATGCATGAGATACCCAGAAGATGGTACACCGTGTGATGGGGAAAGGTTTCTAAAACGCACCTCATTTCTCATCTGCTTGTGCCCGGGTTCGCCATTCCAGCCACTTTACTAGCAATCTCCCTCCTTGGAGCATCAGCACCTTTAACCTCCTGTTCCGTACAGGTTGCAATTTGTCCTGAGGATGAACGGGAAGACGTGGAACCAACGAGAGACTAGCTCTTGGTGTTGGGACAGGCACAGGTCACTCTATTTTCCCATCAGGAAGAAGAATTAACCACAGGATCAGCCTGCCCCCCGGAACCAGAACCGGGCCTGAAGCCATCCTGCGCTTTTGCGGCCAGCTCCCTAAAAAGCGAGTTGTAAAATGGAGGTTCAGGGCACTGCAATTCACAAACCTGCAGAGTTATAAATGATAACTCTCGTCCACAAATATATTGAGGGAAGGCAAAGAAGAGGATTTGAAATCAAGGCAGAATTGCAGGAAACAGATTTCAGGAGGTAGATTCGAATCGCCTTTAAATCACATGAAAAGCGGCAAAACGTTGACAATGATGCCCTTGGCCAAAAAGGGCGTATGCGTTTTTTCCTGAATATATTCAGGAAAAAACGCATACGCCCTTTTTGGCCAACCAAGCAACCTGGAAAGGCAAATCAGCGCTACAAAGATGTCTCGCTTCCCATCGGTTAAAAAGGCCATGCTGAATAAAGTGTCAAAACCAGAAATGCAGGACAGGCCATGGAGAAATGGGAGCCTTGCTACACTGATGGGTGGGATGTAAATTGCCAACAGCCACTCTGGAGAAGC
The DNA here is from genome assembly GCF_965194805.1 of Balaenoptera borealis. Classification (NCBI taxonomy): domain Eukaryota; kingdom Metazoa; phylum Chordata; class Mammalia; order Artiodactyla; family Balaenopteridae; genus Balaenoptera; species Balaenoptera borealis. Next base: position 187,243 of record NW_028123217.1, on the reverse strand, counting down.
GTACGGTGAGTCCTGAAACATCTAAAAAACAAAGCTTAGAGAGCATAGGGCACTTCCACTCATGGGGTTATAAATTGGGAAAATTAAAAATCAGCAAGACACAAGCACCCCAAAGTTTAGGGCTGCTCTGTTGACAAGGACCTCCACTTCATTCCACCTTCAATATCCCAGGAAAGAGAAAAATGGATAAAGAAGTTGTGGTCCTTATGTACAATGGAATATCACTCAGCCGTGAAATCAATGTCATAAGGCTAGTACCAGCATGATGAGTGGATTTACGTACGACGACTCTAAGTGAAATAAGTCACACAGAAAAGGGCACTTCTCATAAGGTATCACTTATAGAGGGAATGTAAAAACCGTTACACTTGAACTGAAATACAAAACAGAACAGAGTCACACATGCAGAAAACACACTATGGCTGCTTAACGGGAAAGGTGAGGTGGGGTGATACATAAAACAAGGGTTTCAAATTAGCTCAGATACCGTTCCATAAACCCAATATGTAATAGACAAGACCTACTCCTTGCTCAGAGAACTGGACTCAACACGCCCTATTCACCGCACAAGAATATATCTGACTAGTAATAATCTTAAAACCTATGTATTGATATCTCTCTGTTAGTGTGTCAAGTGGGTAAAAAGCGGCATAAACACAGCAGTGAAAAGCAGCTAAACCCCATTATAAAAATAAATTACTTTGAAAAACCCATGAAACAAAGACAGTGAAAGAGAGAGAAATTCTTACACAATGCGTTCAGGGGCTGTGATGCAACCTGGATTGACCATATCTAGACCCACAGCTGGATGAGACATAAGGGTGGACACTGTTGCGGCTGAGAAGTTTGGTGAGGTTGGGTGAGCAAACGCAGACCCTTTAAAGTAATACTGCGTGGTACCCATCGCATGGGTCCCAAATCTCCAGGTTCAAGGGCATCTTCCTACATCGAAAACATGCATGAGATACCCAGAAGATGGTACACCGTGTGATGGGGAAAGGTTTCTAAAACGCACCTCATTTCTCATCTCCTTGTGCCCGGGTTCGCCATTCCAGCCACTTTACTAGCAATCTCCCTCCTTGGAGCATCAGCACCTTTAACCTCCTGTTCCGTACAGGTTGCAATTTGTCCTGAGGATGAACGGGAAGACGTGGAACCAACGAGAGACTAGCTCTTGGTGTTGGGACAGGCACAGGTCACTCTATTTTCCCATCAGGAAGAAGAATTAACCACAGGATCAGCCTGCCCCCCGGAACCAGAACCGGGCCTGAAGCCATCCTGCGCTTTTGCGGCCAGCTCCCTAAAAAGCGAGTTGTAAAATGGAGGTTCAGGGCACTGCAATTCACAAACCTGCAGAGTTATAAATGATAACTCTCATCCACAAATATATTGAGGGAAGGCAAAGAAGAGGATTTGAAATCAAGGCAGAATTGCAGGAAACAGATTTCAGGAGGTAGATTCGAATCGCCTTTAAATCACATGAAAAGCAGAAAATCGTTGACAATGATGCCCTTGGCCAAAAAGGGCGTATGCGTTTTTTCCTGAATATATTCAGGAAAAAACGCATACGCCCTTTTTGGCCAACCAAGTAACCTGGAAAGGCAAATTAGCGCTACAAACAAGTCTCGCTTCCCATCGGTCAAAAGGGCCATGCTGAAAAAAATGTCAAAACCAGAAATGCAGGACAGGCCATGGAGAAATGGGAGCCTTCCTATACTGATGGGCGGGATGTAAATTGCCAACAGCCACTCTGCAGAAGTGTACGGTGTGTCCTGAAACATCTAAAAAACACAGCTTAGAGAGCATAGGGCACTTCCACTCATGGGGGTATAAATTGGGAAAATGAAAAATCAGCAAGACACAAGCACCCCAAAGTTTAGGGCTGCTCTGTTGACAAGGACCTCCACTTCATTCCACCTTCAATATCCCAGGAAAGAGAAAAATGGATAAAGAAGTTGTGGTCCTTATGTACAATGGAATATCACTCAGCCATGAAATCAATGTCATAAGGCTAGTAGCAGCATGATGAGTGGATTTAGGTACGACGATTCTAAGTGAAATAAGTCACACAGAAAAGGACACTTCTCATAAGGTATCACTTATAGAGGGAATGTAAAAACCGTTACACTTGAACTGAATCAGAAAACAGAACAGAGTCACACATGCAGAAAACACACTATGGCTGCTTAACGGGAAAGGTGAGGTGGGGTGATACATAAAACAAGGGATTCAAATTAGCTCAGATACCGTTCCATAAACCCAATATGTAATAGACAAGACCTACTCCTTGCTCAGAGAACTGGACTCAACACGCCCTATTCACCACACAAGAATATATCTGACTAGTAATAATCTTAAAACCTATGTATTGATATCTCTCTGTTAGTGTGTCAAGTGGGTAAAAAGCGGCATAAACACAGCAGTGAAAAGCAGCTAAACCCCATTATAAAATTAAATTATTTTGAAAAACCCATGAAACAAAGACAGTGAAAGAGAGAGAAATTCTTACACAATGCGTTCAGGGGCTGTGATGCAACCTGGATTGACCATATCTAGACCCACAGCTGGATGAGACATAAGGGTGGACACTCTTGCGGCTGAGAGGTTTGGTGAGGTTGGGTGAGCAAACGCAGACCCTTTAAAGTAATACTGCGTGGTACCCATCGCATGGGTCCCAAATCTCCAGGTTCAAGGGCATCTTCCTACATCGAAAACATGCATGAGATACCCAGAAGATGGTACACCGTGTGATGGGGAAAGGTTTCTAAAACGCACCTCATTTCTCATCTGCTTGTGCCCGGGTTCGCCATTCCAGCCACTTTACTAGCAATCTCCCTCCTTGGAGCATCAGCACCTTTAACCTCCTGTTCCGTACAGGTTGCAATTTGTCCTGAGGATGAACGGGAAGACGTGGAACCAACGAGAGACTAGCTCTTGGTGTTGGGACAGGCACAGGTCACTCTATTTTCCCATCAGGAAGAAGAATTAACCACAGGATCAGCCTGCCCCCCGGAACCAGAACCGGGCCTGAAGCCATCCTGCGCTTTTGCGGCCAGCTCCCTAAAAAGCGAGTTGTAAAATGGAGGTTCAGGGCACTGCAATTCACAAACCTGCAGAGTTATAAATGATAACTCTCATCCACAAATATATTGAGGGAAGGCAAAGAAGAGGATTTGAAATCAAGGCAGAATTGCAGGAAACAGATTTCAGGAGGTAGATTCGAATCGCCTTTAAAGCACATGAAAAGCAGAAAATCGTTGACAATGATGCCCTTGGCCAAAAAGGGCGTAGGCGTTTTTTCCTGAATATATTCAGGAAAAAACGCATACGCCCTTTTTGGCCAACCAAGTAACCTGGAAAGGCAAATCAGCGCTACAAACAAGTCTCGCTTCCCATCGGTCAAAAGGGCCATGCTGAAAAAAATGTCAAAACCAGAAATGCAGGACAGGCCATGGAGAAATGGGAGCCTTCCTATACTGATGGGCGGGATGTAAATTGCCAACAGCCACTCTGCAGAGGTGTACGGTGAGTCCTGAAACGTCTAAAAAGCAAAGCTTAGAGAGCATAGGGCACTTCCACTCATGGGGTTATAAATTGGGAAAATTAAAAATCAGCAAGACACAAGCACCCCAAAGTTTAGGGCTGCTCTGTTGCCAAGGACCTCCACTTCATTCCACCTTCAATATCCCAGGAAAGAGAAAAATGGATAAAGAAGTTGTGGTCCTTATGTACAATGGAATATCACTCAGCCGTGAAATCAAAGTCATAAGGCTAGTACCAGCATGATGAGTGGATTTAGGTACGACGACTCTAAGTGAAATAAGTCACACAGAAAAGGGCACTTCTCATAAGGTATCACTTATAGAGGGAATGTAAAAACCGTTACACTTGAACTGAATTACAAAACAGAACAGAGTCACACATGCAGAAAACACACTATGGCTGCTTAACGGGAAAGGTGAGGTGGGGTGATACATAAAACAAGGGATTCAAATTAGCTCAGATACCGTTCCATAAACCCAATATGTAATAGACAAGACCTACTCCTTGCTCAGAGAACTGGACTCAACACGCCCTATTCACCGCACAAGAATATATCTGACTAGTAATAATCTTAAGACCTATGTATTGATATCTCTGTGTTAGTGTGTCAAGTGGGTAAAAAGCGGCATAAACACAGCAGTGAAAAGCAGCTAAACCCCATTATAAAAATAAATTACTTTGAAAAACCCATGAAACAAAGACAGTGAAAGAGAGAGAAATTCTTACACAATGCGTTCAGGGGCTGTGATGCAACCTGGATTGACCATATCTAGACCCACAGCTGGATGAGACATAAGGGTGGACACTGTTGCGGCTGAGAAGTTTGGTGAGGTTGGGTGAGCAAACGCAGACCCTTTAAAGTAATACTGCGTGGTACCCATCGCATGGGTCCCAAATCTCCAGGTTCAAGGGCATCTTCCTACATCGAAAACATGCATGAGATACCCAGAAGATGGTACACCGTATGATGGGGAAAGGTTTCTAAAACGCACCTCATTTCTCATCTGCTTGTGCCCGGGTTCGCCATTCCAGCCACTTTACTAGCAATCTCCCTCCTTGGAGCATCAGCACCTTTAACCTCCTGTTCCGTACAGGTTGCAATTTGTACTGAGGATGAACGGGAAGACGTGGAACCAATGAAAGACTAGCTCTTGGTGTTGGGACAGGCACAGGTCACTCTATTTTCCCATCAGGAAGAAGAATTAACCACAGGCTCAGCCTGCCCCCCGGAACCAGAACAGGGCCTGAAGCCATCCTGCGCTTTTGCGGCCAGCTCCCCAAAACGCGAGTTGTAAAATGGAGGTTCAGGGCACTGCAATTCACAAACCTGCAGAGTTATAAATGATAACTCTCGTCCACAAATATATTGAGGGAAGGCAAAGAAGAGGATTTGAAATCAAGGCAGAATTGCAGGAAACATATTTCAGGAGGTAGATTCGAATCGCCTTTAAAGCACATGAAAAGCAGCAAAACGTTGACAATGATGCCCTTGGCCAAAAAGGGCGTATGCGTTTTTTCCTGAATATATTCAGGAAAAAACGCATACGCCCTTTTTGGCCAACCAAGCAACCTGGAAAGGCAAATCAGCGCTACAAAGATGTCTCGCTTCCCATCGGTTAAAAAGGCCATGCTGAATAAAGTGTCAAAACCAGAAATGCAGGACAGGCCATGGAGAAATGGGAGCCTTGCTACACTGATGGGCGGGATGTAAATTGCCAACAGCCACTCTGGAGAAGCGTACGGTGAGTCCTGAAACATCTAAAAAACAAAGCTTAGAGAGCATAGGGCACTTCCACTCATGGGGTTAAAAATTGGGAAAATTAAAAATCAGCAAGACACAAGCACCCCAAAGTTTAGGGCTGCTCTGTTGACAAGGACCTCCACTTCATTCCACCTTCAATATCCCAGGAAAGAGAAAAATGGATAAAGAAGTTGTGGTCCTTATGTACAATGGAATATCACTCAGCCGTGAAATCAATGTCATAAGGCTAGTACCAGCATGATGAGTGGATTTAGGTACGACGACTCTAAGTGAAATAAGTCACACAGAAAAGGGCACTTCTCATAAGGTATCACTTATAGAGGGAATGTAAAAACCGTTACACTTGAACTGAATTACAAAACAGAACAGAGTCACACATGCAAAAAACACACTATGGCTGCTTAACGGGAAAGGTGAGGTGGGGTGATACATAAAACAAGGGTTTCAAATTAGCTCAGATACCATTCCATAAACCCAATATGTAATAGACAAGACCTACTCCTTGCTCAGAGAACTGGACTCAACACGCCCTATTCACCACACAAGAATATATCTGACTAGTAATAATCTTAAAACCTATGTATTGATATCTCTCTGTTAGTGTGTCAAGTGGGTAAAAAGCGGCATAAACACAGCAGTGAAAAGCAGCTAAACCCCATTATAAAAATAAATTATTTTGAAAAACCCATGAAACAAAGACAGTGAAAGAGAGCGAAATTCTTACACAATGCGTTCAGGGGCTGTGATGCAACCTGGATTGACCATATCTAGACCCACAGCTGGATGAGACATAAGGGTGGACACTGTTGCGGCTGAGAGGTTTGGTGAGGTTGGGTGAGCAAACGCAGACCCTTTAAAGTAATACTGCGTGGTACCCATCGCATGGGTCCCAAATCTCCAGGTTCAAGGTCATCTTCCTACATCGAAAACATGCATGAGATACCCAGAAGATGGTACACCGTGTGATGGGGAAAGGTTTCTAAAACGCACCTCATTTCTCATCTGCTTGTGCCCGGGTTCGCCATTCCAGCCACTTTACTAGCAATCTCCCTCCTTGGAGCATCAGCACCTTTAACCTCCTGTTCCGTACAGGTTGCAATTTGTACTGAGGATGAACGGGAAGACGTGGAACCAATGAAAGACTAGCTCTTGGTGTTGGGACAGGCACAGGTCACTCTATTTTCCCATCAGGAAGAAGAATTAACCACAGGCTCAGCCTGCCCCCCGGAACCAGAACAGGGCCTGAAGCCATCCTGCGCTTTTGCGGCCAGCTCCCTAAAAAGCGAGTTGTAAAATGGAGGTTCAGGGCACTGCAATTCACAAACCTGCAGAGTTATAAATGATAACTCTCATCCACAAATATATTGAGGGAAGGCAAAGAAGAGGATTTGAAATCAAGGCAGAATTGCAGGAAACAGATTTCAGGAGGTAGATTCGAATCGCCTTTAAAGCACATGAAAAGCGGCAAAACGTTGACAATGATGCCCTTGGCCAAAAAGGGCGTATGCGTTTTTTCCTGAATATATTCAGGAAAAAACGCATACGCCCTTTTTGGCCAACCAAGCAACCTGGAAAGGCAAATCAGCGCTACAAAGATGTCTCGCTTCCCATCGGTCAAAAGGGCCATGCTGAAAAAAGTGTCAAAACCAGAAATGCAGGACAGGCCATGGAGAAATGGGAGCCTTGCTACACTGATGGGCGGGATGTAAATTGTCAACAGCCACTCTGGAGAAGTGTACGGTGAGTCCTGAAACGTCTAAAAAGCAAAGCTTAGAGAGCATAGGGCACTTCCACTCATGGGGGTATAAATTGGGAAAATGAAAAATCAGCAAGACACAAGCACCCCAAAGTTTAGGGCTGCTCTGTTGACAAGGACCTCCACTTCATTCCACCTTCAATATCCCAGGAAAGAGAAAAATGGATAAAGAAGTTGTGGTCCTTATGTACAATGGAATATCACTCAGCCGTGAAATCAATGTCATAAGGCTAGTAGCAGCATGATGAGTGGATTTAGGTACGACGACTCTAAGTGAAATAAGTCACACAGAAAAGGACACTTCTCATAAGGTATCACTGATAGAGGGAATGTAAAAACCGTTACACTTGAACTGAATTACAAAACAGAACAGAGTCACACATGCAGAAAACACACTATGGCTGCTTAACGGGAAAGGTGAGGTGGGGTGATACATAAAACAAGGGTTTCAAATTAGCTCAGATACCGTTCCATAAAACCAATATGTAATAGACAAGACCTACTCCTTGCTCAGAGAACTGGACTCAACACGCCCTATTCACCGCACAAGAATATATCTGACTAGTAATAATCTTAAAACCTATGTATTGATATCTCTCTGTTAGTGTGTCAAGTGGGTGTAAAGCGGCATAAACACAGCAGTGAAAAGCAGCTAAACCCCATTATAAAAATAAATTACTTTGAAAAACCCGTGAAACAAAGACAGTGAAAGAGAGCGAAATTCTTACACAATGCGTTCAGGGGCTGTGATGCAACCTGGATTGACCATATCTAGACCCACAGCTGGATGAGACCTAAGGGTGGACACTGTTGCGGCTGAGAGGTTTGGTGAGGTTGGGTGAGCAAACGCAGACCCTTTAAAGTAATACTGCGTGGTACCCATCGCATGGGTCCCAAATCTCCAGGTTCAAGGGCATCTTCCTACATCGAAAACATGCATGAGATACCCAGAAGATGGTACACCGTGTGATGGGGAAAGGTTTCTAAAACGCAACTCATTTCTCATTTGCTTGTGCCCGGGTTCGCCATTCCAGCCACTTTACTAGCAATCTCCCTCCTTGGAGCATCAGCACCTTTAACCTCCTGTTCCGTACAGGTTGCAATTTGTACTGAGGATGAACGGGAAGACGTGGAACCAATGAAAGACTAGCTCTTGGTGTTGGGACAGGCACAGGTCACTCTATTTTCCCATCAGGAAGAAGAATTAACCACAGGCTCAGCCTGCCCCCCGGAACCAGAACAGGGCCTGAAGCCATCCTGCGCTTTTGCGGCCAGCTCCCTAAAAAGCGAGTTGTAAAATGGAGGTTCAGGGCACTGCAATTCACAAACCTGCAGAGTTATAAATGATAACTCTCATCCACAAATATATTGAGGGAAGGCAAAGAAGAGGATTTGAAATCAAGGCAGAATTGCAGGAAACAGATTTCAGGAGGTAGATTCGAATCGCCTTTAAAGCACATGAAAAGCGGCAAAACGTTGACAATGATGCCCTTGGCCAAAAAGGGCGTATGCGTTTTTTCCTGAATATATTCAGGAAAAAACGCATACGCCCTTTTTGGCCAACCAAGCAACCTGGAAAGGCAAATCAGCGCTACAAAGATGTCTCGCTTCCCATTGGTCAAAAGGGCCATGCTGAAAAAAGTGTCAAAACCAGAAATGCAGGACAGGCCATGGAGAAATGGGAGCCTTGCTACACTGATGGGCGGGATGTAAATTGTCAACAGCCACTCTGGAGAAGTGTACGGTGAGTCCTGAAACGTCTAAAAAGCAAAGCTTAGAGAGCATAGGGCACTTCCACTCATGGGGTTATAAATTGGGAAAATGAAAAATCAGCAAGACACAAGCACCCCAAAGTTTAGGGCTGCTCTGTTGACAAGGACCTCCACTTCATTCCACCTTCAATATCCCAGGAAAGAGAAAAATGGATAAAGAAGTTGTGGTCCTTATGTACAATGGAATATCACTCAGCCGTGAAATCAATGTCATAAGGCTAGTAGCAGCATGATGAGTGGATTTAGGTACGACGACTCTAAGTGAAATAAGTCACACAGAAAAGGGCACTTCTCATAAGGTATCACTTATACAGGGAATGTAAAAACCGTTACACTTGAACTGAATCAGAAAACAGAACAGAGTCACACATGCAGAAAACACACTATGGCTGCTTAACGGGAAAGGTGAGGTGGGGTGATACATAAAACAAAGGTTTCAAATTAGCTCAGGTACCGTTCCATAAACCCAATATGTAATAGACAAGACCTACTCCTTGCTCAGAGAACTGGACTCAACACGCCCTATTCACCGCACAAGAATATATCTGACTAGTAATAATTTTAAAACCTATGTATTGATATCTCTCTGTTAGTGTGTCAAGTGGGTGTAAAGCGGCATAAACACAGCAGTGAAAAGCAGCTAAACCCCATTATAAAAATAAATTACTTTGAAAAACCCATGAAACAAAGACAGTGAAAGAGAACGAAATTCTTACACAATGCGTTCAGGGGCTGTGATGCAACCTGGTTTGACCATATCTAGACCCACAGCTGGATGAGACCTAAGGGTGGACACTGTTGCGGCTGAGAGGTTTGGTGAGGTTGGGTGAGCAAACGCAGACCCTTTAAAGTAATACTGCGTGGTACCCATCGCATGGGTCCCAAATCTCCAGGTTCAAGGGCATCTTCCTACATCGAAAACATGCATGAGATACCCAGAAGATGGTACACCGTGTGATGGGGAAAGGTTTCTAAAACGCACCTCATTTCTCATTTGCTTGTGCCCGGGTTCGCCATTCCAGCCACTTTACTAGCAATCTCCCTCCTTGGAGCATCAGCACCTTTAACCTCCTGTTCCGTACAGGTTGCAATTTGTACTGAGGATGAACGGGAAGACGTGGAACCAATGAAAGACTAGCTCTTGGTGTTGGGACAGGCACAGGTCACTCTATTTTCCCATCAGGAAGAAGAATTAACCACAGGCTCAGCCTGCCCCCCGGAACCAGAAGAGGGGCTGAAGCCATCCTGCGCTTTTGCGGCCAGCTCCCTAAAAAGCGAGTTGTAAAATGGAGGTTCAGGGCACTGCAATTCACAAACCTGCAGAGGTATAAATGATAACTCTCACCCACAAATATATTGAGGGAAGGCAAAGAAGAGGATTTGAAATCAAGGCAGAATTACAGGAAACAGATTTCAGGAGGTAGATTCGAATCGCCTTTAAAGCACATGAAAAGCGGCAAAACGTTGACAATGATGCCCTTGGCCAAAAAGGGCGTATGCGTTTTTTCCTGAATATATTCAGGAAAAAACGCATACGCCCTTTTTGGCCAACCAAGCAACCTGGAAAGGCAAATCAGCGCTACAAAGATGTCTCGCTTCCCATCGGTCAAAAGGGCCATGCTGAAAAAAGTGTCAAAACCAGAAATGCAGGACAGGCCATGGAGAAATGGGAGCCTTGCTACACTGATGGGCGGGATGTAAATTGTCAACAGCCACTCTGGAGAAGTGTACGGTGAGTCCTGAAACGTCTAAAAAGCAAAGCTTAGAGAGCATAGGGCACTTCCACTCATGGGGGTATAAATTGGGAAAATGAAAAATCAGCAAGACACAAGCACCCCAAAGTTTAGGGCTGCTCTGTTGACAAGGACCTCCACTTCATTCCACCTTCAATATCCCAGGAAAGAGAAAAATGGATAAAGAAGTTGTGGTCCTTATGTACAATGGAATATCACTCAGCCGTGAAATCAATGTCATAAGGCTAGTAGCAGCATGATGAGTGGATTTAGGTACGACAACTCTAAGTGAAATAAGTCACACAGCAAAGGACACTTCTCATAAGGTATCACTGATAGAGGGAATGTAAAAACCGTTACACTTGAACTGAATTACAAAACAGAACAGAGTCACACATGCAGAAAACACACTATGGCTGCTTCACGGGAAAGGTGAGGTGGGGTGATACATAAAACAAGGGTTTCAAATTAGCTCAGATACCGTTCCATAAACCCAATATGTAATAGACAAGACCTACTCCTTGCTCAGAGAACTGGACTCAACACGCCCTATTCACCGCACAAGAATATATCTGACTAGTAATAATCTTAAAACCTATGTATTGATATCTCTCTGTTAGTGTGTCAAGTGGGTAAAAAGCGGCATAAACACAGCAGTGAAAAGCAGCTAAACCCCATTATAAAAATAAATTACTTTGAAAAACCCATGAAACAAAGACAGTGAAAGAGAGCGAAATTCTTACACAATGCGTTCAGGGGCTGTGATGCAACCTGGTTTGACCATATCTAGACCCACAGCTGGATGAGACCTAAGGGTGGACACTGTTGCGGCTGAGAGGTTTGGTGAGGTTGGGTGAGCAAACGCAGACCCTTTAAAGTAATACTGCGTGGTATCCATCGCATGGGTCCCAAATCTCCAGGTTCAAGGGCATCTTCCTACATCGAAAACATGCATGAGATACCCAGAAGATGGTACACCGTGTGATGGGGAAAGGTTTCTAAAACGCACCTCATTTCTCATCTGCTTGTGCCCGGGTTCGCCATTCCAGCCACTTTACTAGCAATCTCCCTCCTTGGAGCATCAGCACCTTTAACCTCCTGTTCCGTACAGGTTGCAATTTGTACTGAGGATGAACGGGAAGACGTGGAACCAATGAAAGACTAGCTCTTGGTGTTGGGACAGGCACAGGTCACTCTATTTTCCCATCAGGAAGAAGAATTAACCACAGGCTCAGCCTGCCCCCCGGAACCAGAACAGGGGCTGAAGCCATCCTGCGCTTTTGCGGCCAGCTCCCTAAAAAGCGAGTTGTAAAATGGAGGTTCAGGGCACTGCAATTCACAAACCTGCAGAGTTATAAATGATAACTCTCATCCACAAATATATTGAGGGAAGGCAAAGAAGAGGATTTGAAATCAAGGCAGAATTGCAGGAAACAGATTTCAGGAGGTAGATTCGAATCGCCTTTAAAGCACATGAAAAGCGGCAAAACGTTGACAATGATGCCCTTGGCCAAAAAGGGCGTATGCGTTTTTTCCTGAATATATTCAGGAAAAAACGCATACGCCCTTTTTGGCCAACCAAGCAACCTGGAAAGGCAAATCAGCGCTACAAAGATGTCTCGCTTCCCATTGGTCAAAAGGGCCATGCTGAAAAAAGTGTCAAAACCAGAAATGCAGGACAGGCCATGGAGAAATGGGAGCCTTGCTACACTGATGGGCGGGATGTAAATTGTCAACAGCCACTCTGGAGAAGTGTACGGTGAGTCCTGAAACGTCTAAAAAGCAAAGCTTAGAGAGCATAGGGCACTTCCACTCATGGGGTTATAAATTGGGAAAATTAAAAATCAGCAAGACACAAGCACCCCAAAGTTTAGGGCTGCTCTGTTGACAAGGACCTCCACTTCATTCCACCTTCAATATCCCAGGAAAGAGAAAAATGGATAAAGAAGTTGTGGTCCTTATGTACAATGGAATATCACTCAGCCGTGAAATCAATGTCATAAGGCTAGTAGCAGCATGATGAGTGGATTTAGGTACGACGACTCTAAGTGAAATAAGTCACACAGAAAAGGGCACTTCTCATAAGGTATCACTTATACAGGGAATGTAAAAACCGTTACACTTGAACTGAATCAGAAAACAGAACAGAGTCACACATGCAGAAAACACACTATGGCTGCTTAACGGGAAAGGTGAGGTGGGGTGATACATAAAACAAAGGTTTCAAATTAGCTCAGGTACCGTTCCATAAACCCAATATGTAATAGACAAGACCTACTCCTTGCTCAGAGAACTGGACTCAACACGCCCTATTCACCGCACAAGAATATATCTGACTAGTAATAATCTTAAAACCTATGTATTGATATCTCTCTGTTAGTGTGTCAAGTGGGTGGAAAGCGGCATAAACACAGCAGTGAAAAGCAGCTAAACCCCATTATAAAAATAAATTACTTTGAAAAACCCGTGAAACAAAGACAGTGAAAGAGAGCGAAATTCTTACACAATGCGTTCAGGGGCTGTGATGCAACCTGGATTGACCATATCTAGACCCACAGCTGGATGAGACATAAGGGTGGACACTCTTGGGGCTGAGAGGTTTGGTGAGGTTTGGTGAGCAAACGCAGACCCTTTAAAGTAATACTGCATGGTACCCATCGCATGGGTTACAAATCTCCAGGTTCAAGGGCATCTTCCTACATCGAAAACATGCATGAGAAACCCAGAAGATGGTACACCGTGTGATGGGGAAAGGTTTCTAAAACGCACCTCATTTCTCATTTGCTTGTGACCGGGTTCGCCATTCCAGCCACTTTACTAGCAATCTCCCTCCTTGGAGCATCAGCACCTTTAACCTCCTGTTCCGTACAGGTTGCAATTTGTACTGAGGATGAACGGGAAGACGTGGAACCAATGAAAGACTAGCTCTTGGTGTTGGGACAGGCACAGGTCACTCTATTTTCCCATCAGGAAGAAGAATTAACCACAGGCTCAGCCTGCCCCCCGGAACCAGAACAGGGCCTGAAGCCATCCTGCGCTTTTGCGGCCAGCTCCCTAAAAAGCGAGTTGTAAAATGGAGGTTCAGGGCACTGCAATTCACAAACCTGCAGAGTTATAAATGATAACTCTCACCCACAAATATATTGAGGGAAGGCAAAGAAGAGGATTTGAAATCAAGGCAGAATTGCAGGAAACAGATTTCAGGAGGTAGATTCGAATCGCCTTTAAAGCACATGAAAAGCGGCAAAACGTTGACAATGATGCCCTTGGCCAAAAAGGGCGTATGCGTTTTTTCCTGAATATATTCAGGAAAAAACGCATACGCCCTTTTTGGCCAACCAAGCAACCTGGAAAGGCAAATCAGCGCTACAAAGATGTCTCGCTTCCCATCGGTCAAAAGGGCCATGCTGAAAAAAGTGTCAAAACCAGAAATGCAGGACAGGCCATGGAGAAATGGGAGCCTTGCTACACTGATGGGCGGGATGTAAATTGTCAACAGCCACTCTGGAGAAGTGTACGGTGAGTCCTGAAACGTCTAAAAAGCAAAGCTTAGAGAGCATAGGGCACTTCCACTCATGGGGGTATAAATTGGGAAAATGAAAAATCAGCAAGACACAAGCACCCCAAAGTTTAGGGCTGCTCTGTTGACAAGGACCTTCACTTCATTCCACCTTCAATATCCCAGGAAAGAGAAAAATGGATAAAGAAGTTGTGGTCCTTATGTACAATGGAATATCACTCAGCCGTGAAATCAATGTCATAAGGCTAGTAGCAGCATGATGAGTGGATTTAGGTACGACAACTCTAAGTGAAATAAGTCACACAGCAAAGGACACTTCTCATAAGGTATCACTTATAGAGGGAATGTAAAAACCGTTACACTTGAACTGAATTACAAAACAGAACAGAGTCACACATGCAGAAAACACACTATGGCTGCTTAACGGGAAAGGTGAGGTGGGGTGATACATAAAACAAGGGTTTCAAATTAGCTCAGATACCGTTCCATAAACCCAATATGTAATAGACAAGACCTACTCCTTGCTCAGAGAACTGGACTCAACACGCCCTATTCACCGCACAAGAATATATCTGACTAGTAATAATCTTAAAACCTATGTATTGATATCTCTCTGTTAGTGTGTCAAGTGGGTAAAAAGCGGCATAAACACAGCAGTGAAAAGCAGCTAAACCCCATTATAAAAATAAATTACTTTGAAAAACCCATGAAACAAAGACAGTGAAAGAGAACGAAATTCTTACACAATGCGTTCAGGGGCTGTGATGCAACCTGGTTTGACCATATCTAGACCCACAGCTGGATGAGACCTAAGGGTGGACACTGTTGCGGCTGAGAGGTTTGGTGAGGTTGGGTGAGCAAACGCAGACCCTTTAAAGTAATACTGCGTGGTACCCATCGCATGGGTCCCAAATCTCCAGGTTCAAGGGCATCTTCCTACATTGAAAACATGCATGAGATACCCAGAAGATGGTACACCGTGTGATGGGGAAAGGTTTCTAAAACGCACCTCATTTCTCATTTGCTTGTGCCCGGGTTCGCCATTCCAGCCACTTTACTAGCAATCTCCCTCCTTGGAGCATCAGCACCTTTAACCTCCTGTTCCGTACAGGTTGCAATTTGTACTGAGGATGAACGGGAAGACGTGGAACCAATGAAAGACTAGCTCTTGGTGTTGGGACAGGCACAGGTCACTCTATTTTCCCATCAGGAAGAAGAATTAACCACAGGCTCAGCCTGCCCCCCGGAACCAGAACAGGGGCTGAAGCCATCCTGCGCTTTTGCGGCCAGCTCCCTAAAAAGCGAGTTGTAAAATGGAGGTTCAGGGCACTGCAATTCACAAACCTGCAGATTTATAAATGATAACTCTCATCCACAAATATATTGAGGGAAGGCAAAGAAGAGGATTTGAAATCAAGGCAGAATTGCAGGAAACAGATTTCAGGAGGTAGATTCGAATCGCCTTTAAAGCACATGAAAAGCGGCAAAACGTTGACAATGATGCCCTTGGCCAAAAAGGGCGTATGCGTTTTTTCCTGAATATATTCAGGAAAAAACGCATACGCCCTTTTTGGCCAACCAAGCAACCTAGAAAGGCAAATCAGCGCTACAAAGATGTCTCGCTTCCCATTGGTCAAAAGGGTCATGCTGAAAAAAGTGTCAAAACCAGAAATGCAGGACAGGCCATGGAGAAATGGGAGCCTTGCTACACTGAAGGGCGGGATGTAAATTGTCAACAGCCACTCTGGAGAAGTGTACGGTGAGTCCTGAAACGTCTAAAAAGCAAAGCTTAGAGAGCATAGGGCACTTCCACTCATGGGGGTATAAATTGGGAAAATGAAAAATCAGCAAGACACAAGCACCCCAAAGTTTAGGGCTGCTCTGTTGACAAGGACCTCCACTTCATTCCACCTTCAATATCCCAGGAAAGAGAAAAATGGATAAAGAAGTTGTGGTCTTTATGTACAATGGAATATCACTCAGCCGTGAAATCAATGTCATAAGGCTAGTAGCAGCATGATGAGTGGATTTAGGTACGACGACTCTAAGTGAAATAAGTCACACAGCAAAGGACACTTCTCATAAGGTATCACTTATAGAGGGAATGTAAAAACCGTTACACTTGAACTGAATTACAAAACAGAACAGAGTCACACATGCAGAAAACACACTATGGCTGCTTAACGGGAAAGGTGAGGTGGGGTGATACATAAAACAAGGGTTTCAAATTAGCTCAGATACCGTTCCATAAACCCAATATGTAATAGACAAGACCTACTCCTTGCTCAGAGAACTGGACTCAACACGCCCTATTCACCGCACAAGAATATATCTGACTAGTAATAATCTTAAAACCTATGTATTGATATCTCTCTGTTAGTGTGTCAAGTGGGTAAAAAGCGGCATAAACACAGCAGTGAAAAGCAGCTAAACCCCATTATAAAAATAAATTACTTTGAAAAACCCATGAAACAAAGACAGTGAAAGAGAGAGAAATTCTTACACAATGCGTTCAGGGGCTGTGATGCAACCTGGATTGACCATATCTAGACCCACAGCTGGATGAGACCTAAGGGTGGACACTGTTGCGGCTGAGAGGTTTGGTGAGGTTGGGTGAGCAAACGCAGACCCTTTAAAGTAATACTGCGTGGTACCCATCGCATGGGTCCCAAATCTCCAGGTTCAAGGGCATCTTCCTACATCGAAAACATGCATGAGATACCCAGAAGATGGTACACCGTGTGATGGGGAAAGGTTTCTAAAACGCACCTCATTTCTCATTTGCTTGTGCCCGGGTTCGCCATTCCAGCCACTTTACTAGCAATCTCCCTCCTTGGAGCATCAGCACCTTTAACCTCCTGTTCCGTACAGGTTGCAATTTGTACTGAGGATGAACGGGAAGACGTGGAACCAATGAAAGACTAGCTCTTGGTGTTGGGACAGGCACAGGTCACTCTATTTTCCCATCAGGAAGAAGAATTAACCACAGGCTCAGCCTGCCCCCCGGAACCAGAACAGGGGCTGAAGCCATCCTGCGCTTTTGCGGCCAGCTCCCTAAAAAGCGAGTTGTAAAATGGAGGTTCAGGGCACTGCAATTCACAAACCTGCAGAGGTATAAATGATAACTCTCACCCACAAATATATTGAGGGAAGGCAAAGAAGAGGATTTGAAATCAAGGCAGAATTACAGGAAACAGATTTCAGGAGGTAGATTCGAATCGCCTTTAAAGCACATGAAAAGCGGCAAAACGTTGACAATGATGCCCTTGGCCAAAAAGGGCGTATGCGTTTTTTCCTGAATATATTCAGGAAAAAACGCATACGCCCTTTTTGGCCAACCAAGCAACCTGGAAAGGCAAATCAGCGCTACAAAGATGTCTCGCTTCCCATCGGTCAAAAGGGCCATGCTGAAAAAAGTGTCAAAACCAGAAATGCAGGACAGGCCATGGAGAAATGGGAGCCTTGCTACACTGATGGGCGGGATGTAAATTGTCAACAGCCACTCTGGAGAAGTGTACGGTGAGTCCTGAAACGTCTAAAAAGCAAAGCTTAGAGAGCATAGGGCACTTCCACTCATGGGGGTATAAATTGGGAAAATGAAAAATCAGCAAGACACAAGCACCCCAAAGTTTAGGGCTGCTCTGTTGACAAGGACCTCCACTTCATTCCACCTTCAATATCCCAGGAAAGAGAAAAATGGATAAAGAAGTTGTGGTCCTTATGTACAATGGAATATCACTCAGCCGTGAAATCAATGTCATAAGGCTAGTAGCAGCATGATGAGTGGATTTAGGTACGACAACTCTAAGTGAAATAAGTCACACAGCAAAGGACACTTCTCATAAGGTATCACTGATAGAGGGAATGTAAAAACCGTTACACTTGAACTGAATTACAAAACAGAACAGAGTCACACATGCAGAAAACACACTATGGCTGCTTAACGGGAAAGGTGAGGTGGGGTGATACATAAAACAAGGGTTTCAAATTAGCTCAGATACCGTTCCATAAACCCAATATGTAATAGACAAGACCTACTCCTTGCTCAGAGAACTGGACTCAACACGCCCTATTCACCGCACAAGAATATATCTGACTAGTAATAATCTTAAAACCTATGTATTGATATCTCTCTGTTAGTGTGTCAAGTGGGTAAAAAGCGGCATAAACACAGCAGTGAAAAGCAGCTAAACCCCATTATAAAAATAAATTACTTTGAAAAACCCATGAAACAAAGACAGTGAAAGAGAGCGAAATTCTTACACAATGCGTTCAGGGGCTGTGATGCAACCTGGTTTGACCATATCTAGACCCACAGCTGGATGAGACCTAAGGGTGGACACTGTTGCGGCTGAGAGGTTTGGTGAGGTTGGGTGAGCAAACGCAGACCCTTTAAAGTAATACTGCGTGGTATCCATCGCATGGGTCCCAAATCTCCAGGTTCAAGGGCATCTTCCTACATCGAAAACATGCATGAGATACCCAGAAGATGGTACACCGTGTGATGGGGAAAGGTTTCTAAAACGCACCTCATTTCTCATTTGCTTGTGCCCGGGTTCGCCATTCCAGCCACTTTACTAGCAATCTCCCTCCTTGGAGCATCAGCACCTTTAACCTCCTGTTCCGTACAGGTTGCAATTTGTACTGAGGATGAACGGGAAGACGTGGAACCAATGAAAGACTAGCTCTTGGTGTTGGGACAGGCACAGGTCACTCTATTTTCCCATCAGGAAGAAGAATTAACCACAGGCTCAGCCTGCCCCCCGGAACCAGAACAGGGGCTGAAGCCATCCTGCGCTTTTGCGGCCAGCTCCCTAAAAAGCGAGTTGTAAAATGGAGGTTCAGGGCACTGCAATTCACAAACCTGCAGAGTTATAAATGATAATTCTCACCCACAAATATATTGAGGGAAGGCAAAGAAGAGGATTTGAAATCAAGGCAGAATTGCAGGAAACAGATTTCAGGAGGTAGATTCGAATCGCCTTTAAAGCACATGAAAAGCGGCAAAACGTTGACAATGATGCCCTTGGCCAAAAAGGGCGTATGCGTTTTTTCCTGAATATATTCAGGAAAAAACGCATACGCCCTTTTTGGCCAACCAAGCAACCTAGAAAGGCAAATCAGCGCTACAAAGATGTCTCGCTTCCCATTGGTCAAAAGGGCCATGCTGAAAAAAGTGTCAAAACCAGAAATGCAGGACAGGCCATGGAGAAATGGGAGCCTTGCTACACTGATGGGCGGGATGTAAATTGTCAACAGCCACTCTGGAGAAGTGTATGGTGAGTCCTGAAACGTCTAAAAAGCAAAGCTTAGAGAGCATAGGGCACTTCCACTCATGGGGGTATAAATTGGGAAAATGAAAAATCAGCAAGACACAAGCACCCCAAAGTTTAGGGCTGCTCTGTTGACAAGGACCTCCACTTCATTCCACCTTCAATATCCCAGGAAAGAGAAAAATGGATAAAAAAGTTGTGGTCCTTATGTACAATGGAATATCACTCAGCCGTGAAATCAATGTCATAAGGCTAGTAGCAGCATGATGAGTGGATTTAGGTACGACGACTCTAAGTGAAATAAGTCACACAGCAAAGGACACTTCTCATAAGGTATCACTTATAGAGGGAATGTAAAAACCGTTACACTTGAACTGAATTACAAAACAGAACAGAGTCACACATGCAGAAAACACACTATGGCTGCTTAACGGGAAAGGTGAGGTGGGGTGATACATAAAACAAGGGTTTCAAATTAGCTCAGATACCGTTCCATAAACCCAATATGTAATAGACAAGACCTACTCCTTGCTCAGAGAACTGGACTCAACACGCCCTATTCACCGCACAAGAATATATCTGACTAGTAATAATCTTAAAACCTATGTATTGATATCTCTCTGTTAGTGTGTCAAGTGGGTAAAAAGCGGCATAAACACAGCAGTGAAAAGCAGCTAAACCCCATTATAAAAATAAATTACTTTGAAAAACCCATGAAACAAAGACAGTGAAAGAGAGAGAAATTCTTACACAGTGCGTTCAGGGGCTGTGATGCAACCTGGATTGACCATATCTAGACCCACAGCTGGATGAGACCTAAGGGTGGACACTGTTGCGGCTGAGAGGTTTGGTGAGGTTGGGTGAGCAAACGCAGACCCTTTAAAGTAATACTGCGTGGTACCCATCGCATGGGTCCCAAATCTCCAGGTTCAAGGGCATCTTCCTACATCGAAAACATGCATGAGATACCCAGAAGATGGTACACTGTGTGATGGGGAAAGGTTTCTAAAACGCACCTCATTTCTCATCTGCTTGTGCCCAGGTTCGCCATTCCAGCCACTTTACTAGCAATCTCCCTCCTTGGAGCATCAGCACCTTTAACCTCCTGTTCCGTACAGGTTGCAATTTGTACTGAGGATGAACGGGAAGACGTGGAACCAATGAAAGACTAGCTCTTGGTGTTGGGACAGGCACAGGTCACTCTATTTTCCCATCAGGAAGAAGAATTAACCACAGGCTCAGCCTGCCCCCCGGAACCAGAACAGGGGCTGAAGCCATCCTGCGCTTTTGCGGCCAGCTCCCTAAAAAGCGAGTTGTAAAATGGAGGTTCAGGGCACTGCAATTCACAAACCTGCAGAGTTATAAATGATAACTCTCATCCACAAATATATTGAGGGAAGGCAAAGAAGAGGATTTGAAATCAAGGCAGAATTGCAGGAAACAGATTTCAGGAGGTAGATTCTAATCGCCTTTAAAGCACATGAAAAGCGGCAAAACGTTGACAATGATGCCCTTGGCCAAAAAGGGCGTATGCGTTTTTTCCTGAATATATTCAGGAAAAAACGCATACGCCCTTTTTGGCCAACCAAGCAACCTGGAAAGGCAAATCAGCGCTACAAAGATGTCTCGCTTCCCATCGGTCAAAAGGGCCATGCTGAAAAAAGTGTCAAAACCAGAAATGCAGGACAGGCCATGGAGAAATGGGAGCCTTGCTACACTGATGGGCGGGATGTAAATTGTCAACAGCCACTCTGGAGAAGTGTACGGTGAGTCCTGAAACGTCTAAAAAGCAAAGCTTAGAGAGCATAGGGCACTTCCACTCATGGGGGTATAAATTGGGAAAATGAAAAATCAGCAAGACACAAGCACCCCAAAGTTTAGGGCTGCTCTGTTGACAAGGACCTCCACTTCATTCCACCTTCAATATCCCAGGAAAGAGAAAAATGGATAAAGAAGTTGTGGTCCTTATGTACAATGGAATATCACTCAGCCGTGAAATCAATGTCATAAGGCTAGTAGCAGCATGATGAGTGGATTTAGGTACGACGACACTAAGTGAAATAAGTCACACAGAAAAGGACACTTCTCATAAGGTATCACTTATAGAGGGAATGTAAAAACCGTTACACTTGAACTGAATTACAAAACAGAACAGAGTCACACATGCAGAAAACACACTATGGCTGCTTAACGGGAAAGGTGAGTTAGGGTGATACATAAAACAAGGGTTTCAAATTAGCTCAGATACCGTTCCATAAACCCAATATGTAATAGACAAGACCTACTCCTTGCTCAGAGAACTGGACTCAACACGCCCTATTCACCGCACAAGAATATATCTGACTAGTAATAATCTTAAAACCTATGTATTGATATCTCTCTGTTAGTGTGTCAAGTGGGTAAAAAGCGGCATAAACACAGCAGTGAAAAGCAGCTAAACCCCATTATAAAAATAAATTACTTTGAAAAACCCATGAAACAAAGACAGTGAAAGAGAGAGAAATTCTTACACAATGCGTTCAGGGGCTGTGATGCAACCTGGATTGACCATATCTAGACCCACAGCTGGATGAGACATAAGGGTGGACACTGTTGCGGCTGAGAGGTTTGGTGAGGTTGGGTGAGCAAACGCAGACCCTTTAAAGTAATACTGCGTGGTACCCATCGCATGGGTCCCAAATCTCCAGGTTCAAGGGCATCTTCCTACATCGAAAACATGCATGAGATACCCAGAAGATGGTACACTGTGTGATGGGGAAAGGTTTCTAAAACGCACCTCATTTCTCATCTGCTTGTGCCCAGGTTCGCCATTCCAGCCACTTTACTAGCAATCTCCCTCCTTGGAGCATCAGCACCTTTAACCTCCTGTTCCGTACAGGTTGCAATTTGTACTGAGGATGAACGGGAAGACGTGGAACCAATGAAAGACTAGCTCTTGGTGTTGGGACAGGCACAGGTCACTCTATTTTCCCATCAGGAAGAAGAATTAACCACAGGCTCAGCCTGCCCCCCGGAACCAGAACAGGGCCTGAAGCCATCCTGCGCTTTTGCGGCCAGCTCCCTAAAAAGCGAGTTGTAAAATGGAGGTTCAGGGCACTGCAATTCACAAACCTGCAGAGTTATAAATGATAACTCTCATCCACAAATATATTGAGGGAAGGCAAAGAAGAGGATTTGAAATCAAGGCAGAATTGCAGGAAAGAGATTTCAGGAGGTAGATTCGAATCGCCTTTAAAGCACATGAAAAGCGGCAAAACGTTGACAATGATGCCCTTGGCCAAAAAGGGCGTATGCGTTTTTTCCTGAATATATTCAGGAAAAAACGCATACGCCCTTTTTGGCCAACCAAGCAACCTGGAAAGGCAAATCAGCGCTACAAAGATGTCTCGCTTCCCATTGGTCAAAAGGGCCATGCTGACAAAAGTGTCAAAACCAGAAATGCAGGACAGGCCATGGAGAAATGGGAGCCTTGCTACACTGATGGGCGGGATGTAAATTGTCAACAGCCACTCTGGAGAAGTGTACGGTGATTCCTGAAACGTCTAAAAAGCAAAGCTTAGAGAGCATAGGGCACTTCCACTCATGGGGTTATAAATTGGGAAAATGAAAAATCAGCAAGACACAAGCACCCCAAAGTTTAGGGCTGCTCTGTTGACAAGGACCTCCACTTCATTCCACCTTCAATATCCCAGGAAAGAGAAAAATGGATAAAGAAGTTGTGGTCCTTATGTACAATGGAATATCACTCAGCCGTGAAATCAATGTCATAAGGCTAGTACCAGCATGATGAGTGGATTTAGGTACGACGACTCTAAGTGAAATAAGTCACACAGAAAAGGGCACTTCTCATAAGGTATCACTTATAGAGGGAATGTAAAAACCGTTACACTTGAACTGAATTACAAAACAGAACAGAGTCACACATGCAGAAAACACACTATGGCTGCTTAACGGGAAAGGTGAGGTGGGGTGATACATAAAACAAGGGTTTCAAATTAGCTCAGATACCGTTCCATAAAACCAATATGTAATAGACAAGACCTACTCCTTGCTCAGAGAACTGGACTCAACACGCCCTATTCACCGCACAAGAATATATCTGACTAGTAATAATCTTAAAACCTATGTATTGATATCTCTCTGTTAGTGTGTCAAGTGGGTAAAAAGCGGCATAAACACAGCAGTGAAAAGCAGCTAAACCCCATTATAAAAATAAATTACTTTGAAAAACCCATGAAACAAAGACAGTGAAAGAGAGAGAAATTCTTACACAATGCGTTCAGGGGCTGTGATGCAACCTGGATTGACCATATCTAGACCCACAGCTGGATGAGACATAAGGGTGGACACTGTTGCGGCTGAGAAGTTTGGTGAGGTTGGCTGAGCAAACGCAGACCCTTTAAAGTAATACTGCGTGGTACCCATCGCATGGGTCCCAAATCTCCAGGTTCAAGGGCATCTTCCTACATCGAAAACATGCATGAGATACCCAGAAGATGGTACACCGTGTGATGGGGAAAGGTTTCTAAAACGCACCTCATTTCTCATCTGCTTGTGCCCGGGTTCGCCATTCCAGCCACTTTACTAGCAATCTCCCTCCTTGGAGCATCAGCACCTTTAACCTCCTGTTCCGTACAGGTTGCAATTTGTCCTGAGGATGAACGGGAAGACGTGGAACCAACGAGAGACTAGCTCTTGGTGTTGGGACAGGCACAGGTCACTCTATTTTCCCATCAGGAAGAAGAATTAACCACAGGCTCAGCCTGCCCCCCGGAACCAGAACCGGGCCTGAAGCCATCCTGCGCTTTTGCGGCCAGCTCCCTAAAAAGCGAGTTGTAAAATGGAGGTTCAGGGCACTGCAATTCACAAACATGCAGAGTTATAAATGATAACTCTCATCCACAAATATATTGAGGGAAGGCAAAGAAGAGGATTTGAAATCAAGGCAGAATTGCAGGAAACAGATTTCAGGAGGTAGATTCGAATCGCCTTTAAAGCACATGAAAAGCGGCAAAACGTTGACAATGATGCCCTTGGCCAAAAAGGGCGTATGCGTTTTTTCCTGAATATATTCAGGAAAAAACGCATACGCCCTTTTTGGCCAACCAAGCAACCTGGAAAGGCAAATCAGCGCTACAAAGAAGTCTCGCTTCCCATCGGTTAAAAGGGCCATGCTGAAAAAAGTGTCAAAACCAGAAATGCAGGACAGGCCATGGAGAAATGGGAGCCTTGCTACACTGATGGGCGGGATGTAAATTGTCAACAGCCACTCTGGAGAAGTGTACGGTGAGTCCTGAAACGTCTAAAAAGCAAAGCTTAGAGAGCATAGGGCACTTCCACTCATGGGGTTATAAATTGGGAAAATGAAAAATCAGCAAGACACAAGCACCCCAAAGTTTAGGGCTGCTCTGTTGACAAGGACCTCCACTTCATTCCACCTTCAATATCCCAGGAAAGAGAAAAATGGATAAAGAAGTTGTGGTCCTTATGTACAATGGAATATCACTCAGCCGTGAAATCAATGTCATAAGGCTAGTACCAGCATGATGAGTGGATTTAGGTACGACGACTCTAAGTGAAATAAGTCACACAGAAAAGGGCACTTCTCATAAGGTATCACTTATAGAGGGAATGTAAAAACCGTTACACTTGAACTGAATTACAAAACAGAACAGAGTCACACATGCAGAAAACACACTATGGCTGCTTAACGGGAAAGGTGAGGTGGGGTGATACATAAAACAAGGGTTTCAAATTAGCTCAGATACCGTTCCATAAAACCAATATGTAATAGACAAGACCTACTCCTTGCTCAGAGAACTGGACTCAACACGCCCTATTCACCGCACAAGAATATATCTGACTAGTAATAATCTTAAAACCTATGTATTGATATCTCTCTGTTAGTGTGTCAAGTGGGTAAAAAGCGGCATAAACACAGCAGTGAAAAGCAGCTAAACCCCATTATAAAAATAAATTACTTTGAAAAACCCATGAAACAAAGACAGTGAAAGAGAGAGAAATTCTTACGCAATGCGTTCAGGGGCTGTGATGCAACCTGGATTGACCATATCTAGACCCACAGCTGGATGAGACATAAGGGTGGACACTGTTGCGGCTGAGAAGTTTGGTGAGGTTGGGTGAGCAAACGCAGACCCTTTAAAGTAATACTGCGTGGTACCCATCGCATGGGTCCCAAATCTCCAGGTTCAAGGGCATCTTCCTACATCGAAAACATGCATGAGATACCCAGAAGATGGTACACCGTGTGATGGGGAAAGGTTTCTAAAACGCACCTCATTTCTCATCTGCTTGTGCCCGGGTTCGCCATTCCAGCCACTTTACTAGCAATCTCCCTCCTTGGAGCATCAGCACCTTTAACCTCCTGTTCCGTACAGGTTGCAATTTGTCCTGAGGATGAACGGGAAGACGTGGAACCAACGAGAGACTAGCTCTTGGTGTTGGGACAGGCACAGGTCACTCTATTTTCCCATCAGGAAGAAGAATTAACCACAGGATCAGCCTGCCCCCCGGAACCAGAACCGGGCCTGAAGCCATCCTGCGCTTTTGCGGCCAGCTCCCTAAAAAGCGAGTTGTAAAATGGAGGTTCAGGGCACTGCAATTCACAAACCTGCAGAGTTATAAATGATAACTCTCATCCACAAATATATTGAGGGAAGGCAAAGAAGAGGATTTGAAATCAAGGCAGAATTGCAGGAAACAGATTTCAGGAGGTAGATTCGAATCGCCTTTAAAGCACATGAAAAGCGGCAAAACGTTGACAATGATGCCCTTGGCCAAAAAGGGCGTATGCGTTTTTTCCTGAATATATTCAGGAAAAAACGCATACGCCCTTTTTGGCCAACCAAGCAACCTGGAAAGGCAAATCAGCGCTACAAAGAAGTCTCGCTTCCCATCGGTTAAAAGGGCCATGCTGAAAAAAGTGTCAAAACCAGAAATGCAGGACAGGCCATGGAGAAATGGGAGCCTTGCTACACTGATGGGCGGGATGTAAATTGTCAACAGCCACTCTGGAGAAGTGTACGGTGAGTCCTGAAACGTCTAAAAACCAAAGCTTAGAGAGCATAGGGCACTTCCACTCATGGGGGTATAAATTGGGAAAATGAAAAATCAGCAAGACACAAGCACCCCAAAGTTTAGGGCTGCTCTGTTGACAAGGACCTCCACTTCATTCCACCTTCAATATCCCAGGAAAGAGAAAAATGGATAAAGAAGTTGTGGTCCTTATGTACAATGGAATATCACTCAGCCGTGAAATCAATGTCATAAGGCTAGTAGCAGCATGATGAGTGGATTTAGGTACGACGACTCTAAGTGAAATAAGTCACACAGAAAAGGACACTTCTCATAAGGTATCACTGATAGAGGGAATGTAAAAACCGTTACACTTGAACTGAATTACAAAACAGAACAGAGTCACACATGCAGAAAACACATTATGGCTGCTTAACGGGAAAGGTGAGGTGGGGTGATACATAAAACAAGGGTTTCAAATTAGCTCAGATACCGTTCCATAAAACCAATATGTAATAGACAAGACCTACTCCTTGCTCAGAGAACTGGACTCAACACGCCCTATTCACCGCACAAGATTATATCTGACTAGTAATAATCTTAAAACCTATGTATTGATATCTCTCTGTTAGTGTGTCAAGTGGGTGTAAAGCGGCATAAACACAGCAGTGAAAAGCAGCTAAACCCCATTATAAAAATAAATTACTTTGAAAAACCCGTGAAACAAAGACAGTGAAAGAGAGCGAAATTCTTACACAATGCGTTCAGGGGCTGTGATGCAACCTGGATTGACCATATCTAGACCCACAGCTGGATGAGACCTAAGGGTGGACACTGTTGCGGCTGAGAGGTTTGGTGAGGTTGGGTGAGCAAACGCAGACCCTTTAAAGTAATACTGCGTGGTACCCATCGCATGGGTCCCAAATCTCCAGGTTCAAGGGCATCTTCCTACATCGAAAACATGCATGAGATACCCAGAAGATGGTACACTGTGTGATGGGGAAAGGTTTCTAAAACGCACCTCATTTCTCATTTGCTTGTGCCCGGGTTCGCCATTCCAGCCACTTTACTAGCAATCTCCCTCCTTGGAGCATCAGCACCTTTAACCTCCTGTTCCGTACAGGTTGCAATTTGTACTGAGGATGAACGGGAAGACGTGGAA
The DNA here is from genome assembly GCF_965194805.1 of Balaenoptera borealis. NCBI lineage: Eukaryota > Metazoa > Chordata > Mammalia > Artiodactyla > Balaenopteridae > Balaenoptera > Balaenoptera borealis. Next base: position 159,687 of record NW_028123217.1, on the reverse strand, counting down.
CCAATGAAAGACTAGCTCTTGGTGTTGGGACAGGCACAGGTCACTCTATTTTCCCATCAGGAAGAAGAATTAACCACAGGCTCAGCCTGCCCCCCGCAACCAGAACAGGGGCTGAAGCCATCCTGCGCTTTTGCGGCCAGCTCCCTAAAAAGCGAGTTGTAAAATGGAGGTTCAGGGCACTGCAATTCACAAACCTGCAGAGTTATAAATGATAACTCTCATCCACAAATATATTGAGGGAAGGCAAAGAAGAGGATTTGAAATCAAGGCAGAATTGCAGGAAACAGATTTCAGGAGGTAGATTCGAATCGCCTTTAAAGCACATGAAAAGCGGCAAAACGTTGACAATGATGCCCTTGGCCAAAAAGGGCGTATGCGTTTTTTCCTGAATATATTCAGGAAAAAACGCATACGCCCTTTTTGGCCAACCAAGCAACCTGGAAAGGCAAATCAGCGCTACAAAGATGTCTCGCTTCCCATTGGTCAAAAGGGCCATGCTGAAAAAAGTGTCAAAACCAGAAATGCAGGACAGGCCATGGAGAAATGGGAGCCTTGCTACACTGATGGGCGGGATGTAAATTGTCAACAGCCACTCTGGAGAAGTGTACGGTGAGTCCTGAAACGTCTAAAAAGCAAAGCTTAGAGAGCATAGGGCACTTCCACTCATGGGGTTATAAATTGGGAAAATGAAAAATCAGCAAGACACAAGCACCCCAAAGTTTAGGGCTGCTCTGTTGACAAGGACCTCCACTTCATTCCACCTTCAATATCCCAGGAAAGAGAAAAATGGATAAAGAAGTTGTGGTCCTTATGTACAATGGAATATCACTCAGCCGTGAAATCAATGTCATAAGGCTAGTACCAGCATGATGAGTGGATTTAGGTACGATGACTCTAAGTGAAATAAGTCACACAGAAAAGGGCACTTCTCATAAGGTATCACTGATAGAGGGAATGTAAAAACCGTTACACTTGAACTGAATTACAAAACAGAACAGAGTCACACATGCAGAAAACACACTATGGCTGCTTAACGGGAAAGGTGAGGTGGGGTGATACATAAAACAAGGGTTTCAAATTAGCTCAGATACCGTTCCATAAAACCAATATGTAATAGACAAGACCTACTCCTTGCTCAGAGAACTGGACTCAACACGCCCTATTCACCGCACAAGAATATATCTGACTAGTAATAATCTTAAAACCTATGTATTGATATCTCTCTGTTAGTGTGTCAAGTGGGTGTAAAGCGGCATAAACACAGCAGTGAAAAGCAGCTAAACCCCATTATAAAAATAAATTACTTTGAAAAACCCGTGAAACAAAGACAGTGAAAGAGAGCGAAATTCTTACACAATGCGTTCAGGGGCTGTGATGCAACCTGGATTGACCATATCTAGACCCACAGCTGGATGAGACATAAGGGTGTACACTGTTGCGGCTGAGAGGTTTGGTGAGGTTGGGTGAGCAAACGCAGACCCTTTAAAGTAATACTGCGTGGTACCCATCGCATGGGTCCCAAATCTCCAGGTTCAAGGGCATCTTCCTACATCGAAAACATGCATGAGATACCCAGAAGATGGTACACCGTGTGATGGGGAAAGGTTTCTAAAACGCATCTCATTTCTCATCTGCTTGTGCCCCGGTTCGCCATTCCAGCCACTTTACTAGCAATCTCCCTCCTTGGAGCATCAGCACCTTTAACCTCCTGTTCCGTACAGGTTGCAATTTGTCCTGAGGATGAACGGGAAGACGTGGAACCAATGAAAGACTAGCTCTTGGTGTTGGGACAGGCACAGGTCACTCTATTTTCCCATCAGGAAGAAGAATTAACCACAGGCTCAGCCTGCCCCCCGCAACCAGAACAGGGGCTGAAGCCATCCTGCGCTTTTGCGGCCAGCTCCCTAAAAAGCGAGTTGTAAAATGGAGGTTCAGGGCACTGCAATTCACAAACCTGCAGAGTTATAAATGATAACTCTCATCCACAAATATATTGAGGGAAGGCAAAGAAGAGGATTTGAAATCAAGGCAGAATTGCAGGAAACAGATTTCAGGAGGTAGATTCGAATCGCCTTTAAAGCACATGAAAAGCGGCAAAACGTTGACAATGATGCCCTTGGCCAAAAAGGGCGTATGCGTTTTTTCCTGAATATATTCAGGAAAAAACGCATACGCCCTTTTTGGCCAACCAAGCAACCTGGAAAGGCAAATCAGCGCTACAAAGAAGTCTGGCTTCCCATCGGTTAAAAGGGCCATGCTGAAAAAAGTGTCAAAACCAGAAATGCAGGACAGGCCATGGAGAAATGGGAGCCTTGCTACACTGATGGGCGGGATGTAAATTGTCAACAGCCACTCTGGAGAAGTGTACGGTGATTCCTGAAACGTCTAAAAAGCAAAGCTTAGAGAGCATAGGGCACTTCCACTCATGGGGGTATAAATTGGGAAAATGAAAAATCAGCAAGACACAAGCACCCCAAAGTTTAGGGCTGCTCTGTTGACAAGGACCTCCACTTCATTCCACCTTCAATATCCCAGGAAAGAGAAAAATGGATAAAGAAGTTGTGGTCCTTATGTACAATGGAATATCACTCAGCCGTGAAATCAATGTCATAAGGCTAGTAGCAGCATGATGAGTGGATTTAGGTACAACGACTCTAAGTGAAATAAGTCACACAGAAAAGGACACTTCTCATAAGGTATCACTGATAGAGGGAATGTAAAAACCGTTACACTTGAACTGAATTACAAAACAGAACAGAGTCACACATGCAGAAAACACACTATGGCTGCTTAACGGGAAAGGTGAGGTGGGGTGATACATAAAACAAGGGTTTCAAATGAGCTCAGATACCGTTCCATAAACCCAATATGTAATAGACAAGACCTACTCCTTGCTCAGAGAACTGGACTCAACACGCCCTATTCACCGCACAAGAATATATCTGACTAGTAATAATCTTAAAACTTATGTATTGATATCTCTCTGTTAGTGTGTCAAGTGGGTGTAAAGCGGCATAAACACAGCAGTGAAAAGCAGCTAAACCCCATTATAAAAATAAATTACTTTGAAAAACCCGTGAAACAAAGACAGTGAAAGAGAGCGAAATTCTTACACAATGCGTTCACGGGCTGTGATGCAACCTGGATTGACCATATCTAGACCCACAGCTGGATGAGACCTAAGGGTGGACACTGTTGCGGCTGAGAGGTTTGGTGAGGTTGGGTGAGCAAACGCAGACCCTTTAAAGTAATACTGCGTGGTACCCATCGCATGGGTCCCAAATCTCCAGGTTCAAGGGCATCTTCCTACATCGAAAACATGCATGAGATACCCAGAAGATGGTACACCGTGTGATGGGGAAAGGTTTCTAAAACGCAACTCATTTCTCATTTGCTTGTGCCCGGGTTCGCCATTCCAGCCACTTTACTAGCAATCTCCCTCCTTGGAGCATCAGCACCTTTAACCTCCTGTTCCGTACAGGTTGCAATTTGTACTGAGGATGAACGGGAAGACGTGGAACCAATGAAAGACTAGCTCTTGGTGTTGGGACAGGCACAGGTCACTCTATTTTCCCATCAGGAAGAAGAATTAACCACAGGCTCAGCCTGCCCCCCGGAACCAGAACAGGGGCTGAAGCCATCCTGCGCTTTTGCGGCCAGCTCCCTAAAAAGCGAGTTGTAAAATGGAGGTTCAGGGCACTGCAATTCACAAACCTGCAGAGTTATAAATGATAACTCTCATCCACAAATATATTGAGGGAAGGCAAAGAAGAGGATTTGAAATCAAGGCAGAATTGCAGGAAACAGATTTCAGGAGGTAGATTCGAATCGCCTTTAAAGCACATGAAAAGCGGCAAAACGTTGACAATGATGCCCTTGGCCAAAAAGGGCGTATGCGTTTTTTCCTGAATATATTCAGGAAAAAACGCATACGCCCTTTTTGGCCAACCAAGCAACCTGAAAAGGCAAATCAGCGCTACAAAGAAGTCTCGCTTCCCATCGGTTAAAAGGGCCATGCTGAAAAAAGTGTCAAAACCAGAAATGCAGGACAGGCCATGGAGAAATGGGAGCCTTGCTACACTGATGGGCGGGATGTAAATTGTCAACAGCCACTCTGGAGAAGTGTACGGTGAGTCCTGAAACGTCTAAAAAGCAAAGCTTAGAGAGCATAGGGCACTTCCACTCATGGGGGTATAAATTGGGAAAATGAAAAATCAGCAAGACACAAGCACCCCAAAGTTTAGGGCTGCTCTGTTGACAAGGACCTCCACTTCATTCCACCTTCAATATCCCAGGAAAGAGAAAAATGGATAAAGAAGTTGTGGTCCTTATGTACAATGGAATATCACTCAGCCGTGAAATCAATGTCATAAGGCTAGTAGCAGCATGATGAGTGGATTTAGGTACAACGACTCGAAGTGAAATAAGTCACACAGAAAAGGACACTTCTCATAAGGTATCACTTATAGAGGGAATGTAAAAACCGTTACACTTGAACTGAATTACAAAACAGAACAGAGTCACACATGCAGAAAACACACTATGGCTGCTTAACGGGAAAGGTGAGGTGGGGTGATACATAAAACAAGGGTTTCAAATTAGCTCAGATACCGTTCCATTAAACCAATATGTAATAGACAAGACCTACTCCTTGCTCAGAGAACTGGACTCAACACGCCCTATTCACCACACAAGAATATATCTGACTAGTAAAAATCTTATAACTTATGTATTGATATCTCTCTGTTAGTGTGTCAAGTGTGTGTAAAGCGGCATAAACACAGCAGTGAAAAGCAGCTAAACCCCATTATAAAAATAAATTACTTTGAAAAACCCATGAAACAAAGACAGTGAAAGAGATAGAAATTCTTACACAATGCGTTCAGGGGCTGTGATGCAACCTGGATTGACCATATCTAGACCCACAGCTGGATGAGACATAAGGGTGGACACTCTTGAGGCTGAGAGGTTTGGTGAGGTTGGGTGAGCAAACGCAGACCCTTTAAAGTAATACTTCATGGTACCCATCGCATGGGTCCCAAATCGCCAGGTTCCAGGGCATCTTCCTACATCGAAAACATGCATGAGAAACCCAGAAGATGGTACACCGTGTGATGTGGAAAGGTTTCTAAAACGCACCTCATTTCTCATCTCCTTGTGCCCGGGTTCGCTATTCCAGCCGCTTTACTAGCAATCTCCCTACTTGGAGCATCAGCACCTTTAACCTCCTGTTCCGTACAGGTTGCAATTTGTCCTGAGGATGAACGGGAAGACGTGGAACCAATGAGAGACTAGCTCTTGGTGTAGGGACACGCACAGGTTACTCTATTTTCCCATCAGGAAGAAGAATTAACCACAGGCTCAGCCTGCCCCCCGGAACCAGAACAGGGCCTGAAGCCATCCTGCGCTTTTGCGGCCAGCTCCCTAAAAAGCGAGTTGTAAAATGGAGGTTCAGGGCACTGCAATTCACAAACCTGCAGAGTTATAAATGATAACTCTCATCCACAAATATATTGAGGGAAGGCAAAGAAGAGGATTTGAAATCAAGGCAGAATTGCAGGAAACAGATTTCAGGAGGTAGATTCGAATCGCCTTTAAAACACATGAAAAGCGGCAAAACGTTGACAATGATGCCCTTGGCCAAAAAGGGCGTATGCGTTTTTTCCTGAATATATTCAGGAAAAAACGCATACGCCCTTTTTGGCCAACCAAGCAACCTGGAAAGGCAAATCAGCGCTACAAAGAAGTCTCGCTTCCCATCGGTCAAAAGGGCCATGCTGAAAAAAGTGTCAAAACCAGAAATGCAGGACAGGCCATGGAGAAATGGGAGCCTTGCTACACTGATGGGCGGGATGAAAATTGTCAACAGCCACTCTGGAGAAGTGTACGGTGAGTCCTGAAACGTCTAAAAAGCAAAGCTTAGAGAGCATAGGGCACTTCCACTCATGGGGGTATAAATTGGGAAAAGGAAAAATCAGCAAGACACAAGCACCCCAAAGTTTAGGGCTGCTCTGTTGAGAAGGACCTCCACTTCATTCCACATTCAATATCCCAGGAAAGAGAAAAATGGATAAAGAAGTTGTGGTCCTTATGTACAATGGAATATCACTCAGCCGTGAAATCAATGTCATAAGGCTAGTAGCAGCATGATGAGTGGATTTAGGTACAACGACTCTAAGTGAAATAAGTCACACAGAAAAGGACACTTCTCATAAGGTATCACTGATAGAGGGAATGTAAAAACCGTTACACTTGAACTGAATTACAAAACAGAACAGAGTCACACATGCAGAAAACACACTATGGCTGCTTAACGGGAAAGGTGAGGTGGGGTGATACATAAAACAAGGGTTTCAAATTAGCTCAGATACCGTTCCATAAAACCAATATGTAATAGACAAGACCTACTCCTTGCTCAGAGAACTGGACTCAACACGCCCTATTCACCGCACAAGAATATATCTGACTAGTAATAATCTTATAACTTATGTATTGATATCTCTCTGTTAGTGTGTCAAGTGGGTGTAAAGCGGCATAAACACAGCAGTGAAAAGCAGCTAAACCCCATTATAAAAATAAATTACTTTGAAAAACCCATGAAACAAAGACAGTGAAAGAGATAGAAATTCTTACACAATGCGTTCAGGGGCTGTGATGCAACCTGGATTGACCATATCTAGACCCACAGCTGGATGAGACATAAGGGTGGACACTCTTGGGGCTGAGAGGTTTGGTGAGGTTGGGTGAGCAAACGCAGACCCTTTAAAGTAATACTGCATGGTACCCATCGCATGGGTCCCAAATCGCCAGGTTCAAGGGCATCTTCCTACATCCAAAACATGCATGAGAAACACAGAAGATGGTACACCGTGTGATGTGGAAAGGTTTCTAAAACGCACCTCATTTCTCATCTCCTTGTGCCCGGATTCGCTATTCCAGCCGCTTTACTAGCAATCTCCCTACTTGGAGCATCAGCACCTTTATCCTCCTGTTCAGTACAGGTTGCAATTTGTCCTGAGGATGAACGGGAAGACGTGGAACCAATGCGAGACTAGCTCTTGGTGTTGGGACAGGCACAGGTTACTCTATTTTCCCATCAGGAAGAAGAATTAACCACAGGCTCAGCCTGCCCCCCGGAACCAGAACAGGGCCTGAAGCCATCCTGCGCTTTTGCGGCCAGCTCCCTAAAAAGCGAGTTGTAAAATGGAGGTTCAGGGCACTGCAATTCACAAACCTGCAGAGTTATAAATGATAACTCTCATCCACAAATATATTGAGGGAAGCCAAAGAAGAGGATTTGAAATCAAGGCAGAATTGCAGGAAACAGATTTCAGGAGGTAGATTCGAATCGCCTTTAAAGCACATGAAAAGCGGCAAAACGTTGACAATGATGCCCTTGGCCAAAAAGGGCGTATGCGTTTTTTCCTGAATATATTCAGGAAAAAACGCATACGCCCTTTTTGGCCAACCAAGCAACCTGGAAAGGCAAATCAGCGCTACAAAGAAGTCTCGCTTCCCATCGGTCAAAAGGGCCATGCTGAAAAAAGTGTCAAAACCAGAAATGCAGGACAGGCCATGGAGAAATGGGAGCCTTGCTACACTGATGGGCGGGATGTAAATTGTCAACAGCCACTCTGGAGAAGTGTACGGTGAGTCCTGAAACGTCTAAAAAGCAAAGCTTAGAGAGCATAGGGCACTTCCACTCATGGGGGTATAAATTGGGAAAAGGAAAAATCAGCAAGACACAAGCACCCCAAAGTTTAGGGCTGCTCTGTTGACAAGGACCTCCACTTCATTCCACCTTCAATATCCCAGGAAAGAGAAAAATGGATAAAGAAGTTGTGGTCCTTATGTACAATGGAATATCACTCAGCCATGAAATCAATGTCATAAGGCTAGTAGCAGCATGATGAGTGGATTTAGGTACGACGATTCTAAGTGAAATAAGTCACACAGAAAAGGACACTTCTCATAAGGTATCACTGATAGAGGGAATGTAAAAACCGTTACACTTGAACTGAATTACAAAACAGAACAGAGTCACACATGCAGAAAACACACTATGGCTGCTTAACGGGAAAGGTGAGGTGGGGTGATACATAAAACAAGGGTTTCAAATTAGCTCAGATACCGTTCCATAAAACCAATATGTAATAGACAAGACCTACTCCTTGCTCAGAGAACTGGACTCAACACGCCCTATTCACCGCACAAGAATATATCTGACTAGTAATAATCTTATAACTTATGTATTGATATCTCTCTGTTAGTGTGTCAAGTGGGTGTAAAGCGGCATAAACACAGCAGTGAAAAGCAGCTAAACCCCATTATAAAAATAAATTACTTTGAAAAACCCATGAAACAAAGACAGTGAAAGAGATAGAAATTCTTACACAATGCGTTCAGGGGCTGTGATGCAACCTGGATTGACCATATCTAGACCCACAGCTGGATGAGACATAAGGGTGGACACTCTTGGGGCTGAGAGGTTTGGTGAGGTTGGGTGAGCAAACGCAGACCCTTTAAAGTAATACTGCATGGTACCCATCGCATGGGTCCCAAATCGCCAGGTTCAAGGGCATCTTCCTACATCCAAAACATGCATGAGAAACACAGAAGATGGTACACCGTGTGATGTGGAACGGTTTCTAAAACGCACCTCATTTCTCATCTCCTTGCGCCCGGGTTCGCTATTCCAGCCGCTTTACTAGCAATCTCCCTACTTGGAGCATCAGCACCTTTAAGCTCCTGCTCCGTACAGGTTGCAATTTGTCCTGAGGGTGAACGGGAAGACGTGGAACCAATGAGAGACTAGCTCTTGGTGTTGGGACAGGCACAGGTCACTCTATTTTCCCATCAGGAAGAAGAATTAACCACAGGCTCAGCCTGCCCCCGGAACCAGAACAGGGCCTGAAGGCATCCTGTGCTTTTGCGGCCAGCTCCCTAAAAAGCGAGTTGTAAAATGGAGGTTCAGGGCACTGCAATTCACAAACCTGCAGAGTTATAAATGATAACTCTCGTCCACAAATATATTGAGGGAAGGCAAAGAAGAGGATTTGAAATCAAGGCAGAATTGCAGGAAACAGATTTCAGGAGGTAGATTCGAATCGCCTTTAAAGCACATGAAAAGCGGCAAAACGTTGACAATGATGCCCTTGGCCAAAAAGGGCGTATGCGTTTTTTCCTGAATATATTCAGGAAAAAACGCATACGCCCTTTTTGGCCAACCAAGCAACCTGGAAAGGCAAATCAGCGCTACAAAGATGTCTCGCTTCCCATCGGTCAAAAGGGCCATGCTGAAAAAAGTCTCAAAACCAAAAATGCAGGACAGGCCATGGAGAAATGGGAGCCTTGATACACTGATGGGCGGGATGTAAATTGTCAACAGCCACTCTGGAGAAGTGTACGGTGAGTCCTGAAACGTCTAAAAAGCAAAGCTTAGAGAGCATAGGGCACTTCCACTCATGGGGGTATAAATTGGGAAAAGGAAAAATCAGCAAGACACAAGCACCCCAAAGTTTAGGGCTGCTCTGTTGACCAGGACCTCCACTTCATTCCACCTTAAATATCCCAGGAAAGAAAAATGGATAAAGAAGTTGTGGTCCTTATGTACAATGGAATATCACTCAGCCGTGAAATCAATGTCATAAGGCTAGTAGCAGCATGATGAGTGGATTTAGGTACGACGACTCTAAGTGAAATAAGTCACACAGAAAAGGACACTTCTCATAAGTTATCACTTATAGAGGGAATGTAAAAACCGTTACACTTGAACTGAATTACAAAACAGAACAGAGTCACACATGCAGAAAACACACTATGGCTACTTAACGGGAAAGGTGAGGTGGGGTGATACATAAAACAAGGGTTTCAAATTAGCTCAGATACCGTTCCATAAAACCAATATGTAATAGACAAGACCTACTCCTTGCTCAGAGAACTGGACTCAACACGCCCTATTCACCGCACAAGAATATATCTGACTAGTAATAATCTTAAAAGCTATGTATTGATATCTCTCTGTTAGTGTGTCAAGTGGGTGTAAAGCGGCATAAACACAGCAGTGAAAAGCAGCTAAACCCCATTATAAAAATAAATTACTTTGAAAAACCCGTGAAACAAAGACAGTGAAAGAGAGCGAAATTCTTACACAATGCGTTCAGGGGCTGTGATGCAACCTGGATTGACCATATCTAGACCCACAGCTGAATGAGACATAAGGGTGGACACTGTTGCGGCTGAGAGGTTTGGTGACGTTGGGTGAGCAAACGCAGCCCCTTTAAAGTAATACTGCGTGGTACCCATCGCATGGGTCCCAAATCTCCAGGTTCAAGGGCATCTTCCTACATCGGAAACATGCATGAGAAACCCAGAAGATGGTACACCGTGTGATGGGGAAAGGTTTCTAAAACGCACCTCATTTCTCATCTCCTTGTGCTCGGGTTCTCCATTCCAGCCACTTTACTAGCAATCTCCCTCCTTGGAGCATCATCACCTTTAACCTCCTGTTCCGTACAGGTTGCAATTTGTCCTGAGGATGAACGGGAAGACGTGAAACCAATGAGAGACTATCTCTTGGTGTTGGGACAGGCACAGGTCACTCTATTTTCCCATCAGGAAGAAGAATTAACCACAGGCTCAGCCTGCCCCCCGGAACAAGAACAGGGCCTGAAGCCATCCTGCGCTTTTGCGGCCATCTCCCAAAAACGCGAGTTGTAAAATGGAGGTTCAGGGCACTGCAATTCACAAACCTGCAGAGTTATAAATGATAACTCTCGTCCACAAATATATTGAGGGAAGGCAAAGAAGAGGATTTGAAATCAAGGCAGAATTGCAGGAAACAGATTTCAGGAGGTAGATTCGAATCGCCTTTAAAGCACATGAAAAGCGGCAAAACGTTGACAATGATGCCCTTGGCCAAAAAGGGCGTATGCGTTTTTTCCTGAATATATTCAGGAAAAAACGCATACGCCCTTTTTGGCCAACCAAGCAACCTGGAAAGGCAAATCAGCGCTACAAAGATGTCTCGCTTCCCATCGGTCAAAAGGGCCATGCTGAAAAAAGTGTCAAAACCAGAAATGCAGGACAGGCCATGGAGAAATGGGAGCCTTGCTACACTGATGGGCGGGATGTAAATTGTCAACAGCCACTCTGGAGAAGCGTATGGTGAGTCCTGAAACGTCTAAAAAGCAAAGCTTAGAGAGCATAGGGCACTTCCACTCATGGGGGTATAAATTGGGAAAATTAAAAATCAGCAAGACACAAGCACCCCAAAGTTTAGGGCTGCTCTGTTGACAAGGACCTCCACTTCATTCCACCTTCAATATCCCAGGAAAGAGAAAAATGGATAAAGAAGTTGTGGTCCTTATGTACAATGGAATATCACTCAGCCATGAAATCAATGTCATAAGGCTAGTAGCAGCATGATGAGTGGATTTAGGTACGACGATTCTAAGTGAAATAAGTCACACAGAAAAGGACACTTCTCATAAGGTATCACTGATAGAGGGAATGTAAAAACCGTTACACTTGAACTGAATTACAAAACAGAACAGAGTCACACATGCAGAAAACACACTATGGCTGCTTCACGGGAAAGGTGAGGTGGGGTGATACATAAAACAAGGGTTTCAAATTAGCTCAGATACCGTTCCATAAAACCAATATGTAATAGACAAGACCTACTCCTTGCTCAGAGAACTGGACTCAACACGCCCTATTCACCGCACAAGAATATATCTGACTAGTAATAATCTTAAAACCTATGTATAGATATCTCTCTGTTAGTGTGTCAAGTGGATGTAAAGCGGCATAAACACAGAAGTGAAAAGCAGCTAAACCCCATTATAAAAATAAATTACTTTGAATAACCCATGAAACAAAGACAGTGAAAGAGAGCGAAATTCTTACACAATTCGTTCAGGGGCTGTGATGCAACCTGGATTGACCATATCTAGACCCACAGCTGGATGAGACATAAGGGTGGACACTCTTGGGGCTGAGAGGTTTGGTGAGGTTGGGTGAGCAAACGCAGACCCTTTACAGTAATACTGCATGGTACCCATCGCATGGGTCACAAATCTCCAGGTTCAAGGGCATCTTCCTACATCGAAAACATGCATGAGAAACCCAGAAGATGGTACACCGTGTGATGGGGAAAGGTTTCTAAAACGCACCTCATTTCTCATCTCCTTGCGCCCGGGTTCGCTATTCCAGCCGCTTTACTAGCAATCTCCCTACTTGGAGCATCAGCACCTTTAAGCTCCTGCTCCGTACAGGTTGCAATTTGTCCTGAGGGTGAACGGGAAGACGTGGAACCAATGAGAGACTAGCTCTTGGTGTTGGGACAGGCACAGGTCACTCTATTTTCCCATCAGGAAGAAGAATTAACCACAGGCTCAGCCTGCCCCCGGAACCAGAACAGGGCCTGAAGGCATCCTGCGCTTTTGCGGCCAGCTCCCTAAAAAGCGAGTTGTAAAATGGAGGTTCAGGGCACTGCAATTCACAAACCTGCAGAGTTATAAATGATAACTCTCGTCCACAAATATATTGAGGGAAGGCAAAGAAGAGGATTTGAAATCAAGGCAGAATTGCAGGAAACAGATTTCAGGAGGTAGATTCGAATCGCCTTTAAAGCACATGAAAAGCGGCAAAACGTTGACAATGATGCCCTTGGCCAAAAAGGGCGTATGCGTTTTTTCCTGAATATATTCAGGAAAAAACGCATACGCCCTTTTTGGCCAACCAAGCAACCTGGAAAGGCAAATCAGCGCTACAAAGATGTCTCGCTTCCCATTGGTCAAAAGGGCCATGCTGAAAAAAGTCTCAAAACCAAAAATGCAGGACAGGCCATGGAGAAATGGGAGCCTTGCTACACTGATGGGCGGGATGTAAATTGTCAACAGCCACTCTGGAGAAGTGTACGGTGAGTCCTGAAACGTCTAAAAAGCAAAGCTTAGAGAGCATAGGGCACTTCCACTCATGGGGGTATAAATTGGGAAAATGAAAAATCAGCAAGACACAAGCACCCCAAAGTTTAGGGCTGCTCTGTTGACAAGGACCTCCACTTCATTCCACCTTCAATATCCCAGGAAAGAGAAAAATGGATAAAGAAGTTGTGGTCCTTATGTACAATGGAATATCACTCAGCCGTGAAATCAATGTCATAAGGCTAGTAGCAGCATGATGAGTGGATTTAGGTACGACGACTCTAAGTGAAATAAGTCACACAGAAAAGGACACTTCTCATAAGGTATCACTTATAGAGGGAATGTAAAAACCGTTACACTTGAACTGAATTACAAAACAGAACAGAGTCACACATGCAGAAAACACACTATGGCTGCTTAACGGGAAAGGTGAGGTGGGGTGATACATAAAACAAGGGTTTCAAATTAGCTCAGATACCGTTCCATAAACCCAATATGTAATAGACAAGACCTACTCCTTGCTCAGAGAACTGGACTCAACACGCCCTATTCACCGCACAAGAATATATCTGACTAGTAATAATCTTAAAACCTATGTATTGATATCTCTCTGTTAGTGTGTCAAGTGGGTGTAAAGCGGCATAAACACAGCAGTGAAAAGCAGCTAAACCCCATTATAAAAATAAATTACTTTGAAAAACCCATGAAACAAAGACAGTGAAAGAGAGCGAAATTCTTACACAATGCGTTCAGGGGCTGTGATGCAACCTGGATTGACCATATCTAGACCCACAGCTGGATGAGACATAAGGGTGGACACTGTTGCGGCTGAGAGGTTTGGTGAGGTTGGGTGAGCAAACGCAGCCCCTTTAAAGTAATACTGCGTGGTACCCATCGCATGGGTCCCAAATCTCCAGGTTCAAGGGCATCTTCCTACATCGGAAACATGCATGAGAAACCCAGAAGATGGTACACCGTGTGATGGGGAAAGGTTTCTAAAACGCACCTCATTTCTCATCTCCTTGTGCTCGGGTTCGCCATTCCAGCCACTTTACTAGCAATCTCCCTCCTTGGAGCATCATCACCTTTAACCTCCTGTTCCGTACAGGTTGCAATTTGTCCTGAGGATGAACGGGAAGACGTGAAACCAATGAGAGACTATCTCTTGGTGTTGGGACAGGCACAGGTCACTCTATTTTCCCATCAGGAAGAAGAATTAACCACAGGCTCAGCCTGCCCCCCGGAACAAGAACAGGGCCTGAAGCCATCCTGCGCTTTTGCGGCCATCTCCCAAAAACGCGAGTTGTAAAATGGAGGTTCAGGGCACTGCAATTCACAAACCTGCAGAGTTATAAATGATAACTCTCGTCCACAAATATATTGAGGGAAGGCAAAGAAGAGGATTTGAAATCAAGGCAGAATTGCAGGAAACAGATTTCAGGAGGTAGATTCGAATTGCCTTTAAAGCACATGAAAAGCGGCAAAACGTTGACAATGATGCCCTTGGCCAAAAAGGGCGTATGCGTTTTTTCCTGAATATATTCAGGAAAAAACGCATACGCCCTTTTTGGCCAACCAAGCAACCTGGAAAGGCAAATCAGCGCTACAAAGATGTCTCGCTTCCCATCGGTCAAAAGGGCCATGCTAAAAAAAGTCTCAAAACCAGAAATGCAGGACAGGCCATGGAGAAATGGGAGCCTTGCTACACTGATGGGCGGGATGTAAATTGTCAACAGCCACTCTGGAGAAGCGTACGGTGAGTCCTGAAACGTCTAAAAAGCAAAGCTTAGAGAGCATAGGGCACTTCCACTCATGGGGGTATAAATTGGGAAAATGAAAAATCAGCAAGACACAAGCACCCCAAAGTTTAGGGCTGCTCTGTTGACAAGGACCTCCACTTCATTCCACCTTCAATATCCCAGGAAAGAGAAAAATGGATAAAGAAGTTGTGGTCCTTATGTACAATGGAATATCACTCAGCCATGAAATCAATGTCATAAGGCTAGTAGCAGCATGATGAGTGGATTTAGGTACGACGATTCTAAGTGAAATAAGTCACACAGAAAAGGACACTTCTCATAAGGTATCACTGATAGAGGGAATGTAAAAACCGTTACACTTGAACTGAATTACAAAACAGAACAGAGTCACACATGCAGAAAACACACTATGGCTGCTTCACGGGAAAGGTGAGGTGGGGTGATACATAAAACAAGGGTTTCAAATTAGCTCAGATACCGTTCCATAAACCCAATATGTAATAGACAAGACCTACTCCTTGCTCAGAGAACTGGACTCAACACGCCCTATTCACCGCACAAGAATATATCTGACTAGTAATAATCTTAAAACCTATGTATAGATATCTCTCTGTTAGTGTGTCAAGTGGGTGTAAAGCGGCATAAACACAGAAGTGAAAAGCAGCTAAACCCCATTATAAAAATAAATTACTTTGAATAACCCATGAAACAAAGACAGTGAAAGAGAGCGAAATTCTTACACAATTCGTTCAGGGGCTGTGATGCAACCTGGATTGACCATATCTAGACCCACAGCTGGATGAGACATAAGGGTGGACACTCTTGGGGCTGAGAGTTTTGGTGAGGTTGGGTGAGCAAACGCAGACCCTTTACAGTAATACTGCATGGTACCCATCGTATGGGTCACAAATCTCCAGGTTCAAGGGCATCTTCCTACATCGAAAACATGCATGAGAAACCCAGAAGATGGTACACCGTGTGATGTGGAAAGGTTTCTAAAACGCACCTCATTTCTCATCTCCTTGTGCCCGGGTTCGCTATTCCAGCCGCTTTACTAGCAATCTCCCTACTTGGAGCATCAGCACCTTTAAGCTCCTGTTCCGTACAGGTTGCAATTTGTCCTGAGGATGAACTGGAAGACGTGGAACCAATGAGAGACTAGCTCTTGGTGTTGGGACAGGCACAGGTCACTCTATTTTCCCATCAGGAAGAAGAATTAACCACAGGCTCAGCCTGCCCCCGGAACCAGAACAGGGCCTGAAGGCATCCTGCGCTTTTGCGGCCAGCTCCCTAAAAAGCGAGTTGTAAAATGGAGGTTCAGGGCACTGCAATTCACAAACCTGCAGAGTTATAAATGATAACTCTCGTCCACAAATATATTGAGGGAAGGCAAAGAAGAGGATTTGAAATCAAGGCAGAATTGCAGGAAACAGATTTCAGGAGGTAGATTCGAATCGCCTTTAAAGCACATGAAAAGCGGCAAAACGTTGACAATGATGCCCTTGGCCAAAAGGGCGTATGCGTTTTTTCCTGAATATATTCAGGAAAAAACGCATACGCCCTTTTTGGCCAACCAAGCAACCTGGAAAGGCAAATCAGCGCTACAAAGATGTCTCGCTTCCCATCGGTCAAAGGGCCATGCTGAAAAAAGTCTCAAAACCAAAAATGCAGGACAGGCCATGGAGAAATGGGAGCCTTGCTACACTGATGGGCGGGATGTAAATTGTCAACAGCCACTCTGGAGAAGTGTACGGTGAGTCCTGAAACGTCTAAAAAGCAAAGCTTAGAGAGCATAGGGCACTTCCACTCATGGGGGTATAAATTGGGAAAATGAAAAATCAGCAAGACACAAGCACCCCAAAGTTTAGGGCTGCTCTGTTGACAAGGACCTCCACTTCATTCCACCTTCAATATCCCAGGAAAGAGAAAAATGGATAAAGAAGTTGTGGTCCTTATGTACAATGGAATATCACGCAGCCGTGAAATCAATGTCATAAGGCTAGTAGCAGCATGATGAGTGGATTTAGGTACGACGACTCTAAGTGAAATAAGTCACACAGAAAAGGACACTTCTCATAAGGTATCACTTATAGAGGGAATGTAAAAACCGTTACACTTGAACTGAATTACAAAACAGAACAGAGTCACACATGCAGAAAACACACTATGGCTGCTTAACGGGAAAGGTGAGGTGGGGTGATACATAAAACAAGGGTTTCAAATTAGCTCAGATACCGTTCCATAAACCCAATATGTAATAGACAAGACCTACTCCTTGCTCAGAGAACTGGACTCAACACGCCCTATTCACCGCACAAGAATATATCTGACTAGTAATAATCTTAAAAGCTATGTATTGATATCTCTCTGTTAGTGTGTCAAGTGGGTGTAAAGCGGCATAAACACAGCAGTGAAAAGCAGCTAAACCCCATTATAAAAATAAATTACTTTGAAAAACCCATGAAACAAAGACAGTGAAAGAGAGCGAAATTCTTACACAATGCGTTCAGGGGCTGTGATGCAACCTGGATTGACCATATCTAGACCCACAGCTGAATGAGACATAAGGGTGGACACTGTTGCGGCTGAGAGGTTTGGTGAGGTTGGGTGAGCAAACGCAGCCCCTTTAAAGTAATACTGCGTGGTACCCATCGCATGGGTCCCAAATCTCCAGGTTCAAGGGCATCTTCCTACATCGGAAACATGCATGAGAAACCCAGAAGATGGTACACCGTGTGATGGGGAAAGGTTTCTAAAACGCACCTCATTTCTCATCTCCTTGTGCTCGGGTTCGCCATTCCAGCCACTTTACTAGCAATCTCCCTCCTTGGAGCATCATCACCTTTAACCTCCTGTTCCGTACAGGTTGCAATTTGTCCTGAGGATGAACGGGAAGACGTGAAACCAATGAGAGACTATCTCTTGGTGTTGGGACAGGCACAGGTCACTCTATTTTCCCATCAGGAAGAAGAATTAACCACAGGCTCAGCCTGCCCCCCGGACCCAGAACAGGGCCTGAAGCCATCCTGCGCTTTTGCGGCCATCTCCCAAAAACGCGAGTTGTAAAATGGAGGTTCAGGGCACTGCAATTCACAAACCTGCAGAGTTATAAATGATAACTCTCGTCCACAAATATATTGAGGGAAGGCAAAGAAGAGGATTTGAAATCAAGGCAGAATTGCAGGAAACAGATTTCAGGAGGTAGATTCGAATCGCCTTTAAAGCACATGAAAAGCGGCAAAACGTTGACAATGATGCCCTTGGCCAAAAAGGGCGTATGCGTTTTTTCCTGAATATATTCAGGAAAAAACGCATACGCCCTTTTTGGCCAACCAAGCAACCTGGAAAGGCAAATCAGCGCTACAAAGATGTCTCGCTTCCCATCGGTCAAAAGGGCCATGCTGAAAAAAGTGTCAAAACCAGAAATGCAGGACAGGCCATGGAGAAATGGGAGCCTTGCTACACTGATGGGCGGGATGTAAATTGTCAACAGCCACTCTGGAGAAGCGTACGGTGAGTCCTGAAACGTCTAAAAAGCAAAGCTTAGAGAGCATAGGGCACTTCCACTCATGGGGGTATAAATTGGGAAAATGAAAAATCAGCAAGACACAAGCACCCCAAAGTTTAGGGCTGCTCTGTTGACAAGGACCTCCACTTCATTCCACCTTCAATATCCCAGGAAAGAGAAAAATGGATAAAGAAGTTGTGGTCCTTATGTACAATGGAATATCACTCAGCCGTGAAATCAATGTCATAAGGCTAGTAGCAGCATGATGAGTGGATTTAGGTACGACGACTCTAAGTGAAATAAGTCACACAGAAAAGGACACTTCTCATAAGGTATCACTTATAGAGGGAATGTAAAAACCGTTACACTTGAACTGAATTACAAAACAGAACAGAGTCACACATGCAGAAAACACATTATGGCTGCTTAACGGGAAAGGTGAGGTGGGGTGATACATAAAACAAGGGTTTCAAATTAGCTCAGATACCGTTCCATAAAACCAATATGTAATAGACAAGACCTACTCCTTGCTCAGAGAACTGGACTCAACACGCCCTATTCACCGCACAAGATTATATCTGACTAGTAATAATCTTAAAACCTATGTATTGATATCTCTCTGTTAGTGTGTCAAGTGGGTGTAAAGCGGCATAAACACAGCAGTGAAAAGCAGCTAAACCCCATTATAAAAATAAATTACTTTGAAAAACCCGTGAAACAAAGACAGTGAAAGAGAGCGAAATTCTTACACAATGCGTTCAGGGGCTGTGATGCAACCTGGATTGACCATATCTAGACCCACAGCTGGATGAGACCTAAGGGTGGACACTGTTGCGGCTGAGAGGTTTGGTGAGGTTGGGTGAGCAAACGCAGACCCTTTAAAGTAATACTGCGTGGTACCCATCGCATGGGTCCCAAATCTCCAGGTTCAAGGGCATCTTCCTACATCGAAAACATGCATGAGATACCCAGAAGATGGTACACTGTGTGATGGGGAAAGGTTTCTAAAACGCACCTCATTTCTCATTTGCTTGTGCCCGGGTTCGCCATTCCAGCCACTTTACTAGCAATCTCCCTCCTTGGAGCATCAGCACCTTTAACCTCCTGTTCCGTACAGGTTGCAATTTGTACTGAGGATGAACGGGAAGACGTGGAACCAATGAAAGACTAGCTCTTGGTGTTGGGACAGGCACAGGTCACTCTATTTTCCCATCAGGAAGAAGAATTAACCACAGGCTCAGCCTGCCCCCCGCAACCAGAACAGGGGCTGAAGCCATCCTGCGCTTTTGCGGCCAGCTCCCTAAAAAGCGAGTTGTAAAATGGAGGTTCAGGGCACTGCAATTCACAAACCTGCAGAGTTATAAATGATAACTCTCATCCACAAATATATTGAGGGAAGGCAAAGAAGAGGATTTGAAATCAAGGCAGAATTGCAGGAAACAGATTTCAGGAGGTAGATTCGAATCGCCTTTAAAGCACATGAAAAGCGGCAAAACGTTGACAATGATGCCCTTGGCCAAAAAGGGCGTATGCGTTTTTTCCTGAATATATTCAGGAAAAAACGCATACGCCCTTTTTGGCCAACCAAGCAACCTGGAAAGGCAAATCAGCGCTACAAAGATGTCTCGCTTCCCATTGGTCAAAAGGGCCATGCTGAAAAAAGTGTCAAAACCAGAAATGCAGGACAGGCCATGGAGAAATGGGAGCCTTGCTACACTGATGGGCGGGATGTAAATTGTCAACAGCCACTCTGGAGAAGTGTACGGTGAGTCCTGAAACGTCTAAAAAGCAAAGCTTAGAGAGCATAGGGCACTTCCACTCATGGGGTTATAAATTGGGAAAATGAAAAATCAGCAAGACACAAGCACCCCAAAGTTTAGGGCTGCTCTGTTGACAAGGACCTCCACTTCATTCCACCTTCAATATCCCAGGAAAGAGAAAAATGGATAAAGAAGTTGTGGTCCTTATGTACAATGGAATATCACTCAGCCGTGAAATCAATGTCATAAGGCTAGTACCAGCATGATGAGTGGATTTAGGTACGATGACTCTAAGTGAAATAAGTCACACAGAAAAGGGCACTTCTCATAAGGTATCACTGATAGAGGGAATGTAAAAACCGTTACACTTGAACTGAATTACAAAACAGAACAGAGTCACACATGCAGAAAACACACTATGGCTGCTTAACGGGAAAGGTGAGGTGGGGTGATACATAAAACAAGGGTTTCAAATTAGCTCAGATACCGTTCCATAAAACCAATATGTAATAGACAAGACCTACTCCTTGCTCAGAGAACTGGACTCAACACGCCCTATTCACCGCACAAGAATATATCTGACTAGTAATAATCTTAAAACCTATGTATTGATATCTCTCTGTTAGTGTGTCAAGTGGGTGTAAAGCGGCATAAACACAGCAGTGAAAAGCAGCTAAACCCCATTATAAAAATAAATTACTTTGAAAAACCCGTGAAACAAAGACAGTGAAAGAGAGCGAAATTCTTACACAATGCGTTCAGGGGCTGTGATGCAACCTGGATTGACCATATCTAGACCCACAGCTGGATGAGACATAAGGGTGTACACTGTTGCGGCTGAGAGGTTTGGTGAGGTTGGGTGAGCAAACGCAGACCCTTTAAAGTAATACTGCGTGGTACCCATCGCATGGGTCCCAAATCTCCAGGTTCAAGGGCATCTTCCTACATCGAAAACATGCATGAGATACCCAGAAGATGGTACACCGTGTGATGGGGAAAGGTTTCTAAAACGCATCTCATTTCTCATCTGCTTGTGCCCCGGTTCGCCATTCCAGCCACTTTACTAGCAATCTCCCTCCTTGGAGCATCAGCACCTTTAACCTCCTGTTCCGTACAGGTTGCAATTTGTCCTGAGGATGAACGGGAAGACGTGGAACCAATGAAAGACTAGCTCTTGGTGTTGGGACAGGCACAGGTCACTCTATTTTCCCATCAGGAAGAAGAATTAACCACAGGCTCAGCCTGCCCCCCGCAACCAGAACAGGGGCTGAAGCCATCCTGCGCTTTTGCGGCCAGCTCCCTAAAAAGCGAGTTGTAAAATGGAGGTTCAGGGCACTGCAATTCACAAACCTGCAGAGTTATAAATGATAACTCTCATCCACAAATATATTGAGGGAAGGCAAAGAAGAGGATTTGAAATCAAGGCAGAATTGCAGGAAACAGATTTCAGGAGGTAGATTCGAATCGCCTTTAAAGCACATGAAAAGCGGCAAAACGTTGACAATGATGCCCTTGGCCAAAAAGGGCGTATGCGTTTTTTCCTGAATATATTCAGGAAAAAACGCATACGCCCTTTTTGGCCAACCAAGCAACCTGGAAAGGCAAATCAGCGCTACAAAGAAGTCTCGCTTCCCATCGGTTAAAAGGGCCATGCTGAAAAAAGTGTCAAAACCAGAAATGCAGGACAGGCCATGGAGAAATGGGAGCCTTGCTACACTGATGGGCGGGATGTAAATTGTCAACAGCCACTCTGGAGAAGTGTACGGTGATTCCTGAAACGTCTAAAAAGCAAAGCTTAGAGAGCATAGGGCACTTCCACTCATGGGGGTATAAATTGGGAAAATGAAAAATCAGCAAGACACAAGCACCCCAAAGTTTAGGGCTGCTCTGTTGACAAGGACCTCCACTTCATTCCACCTTCAATATCCCAGGAAAGAGAAAAATGGATAAAGAAGTTGTGGTCCTTATGTACAATGGAATATCACTCAGCCGTGAAATCAATGTCATAAGGCTAGTAGCAGCATGATGAGTGGATTTAGGTACAACGACTCTAAGTGAAATAAGTCACACAGAAAAGGACACTTCTCATAAGGTATCACTGATAGAGGGAATGTAAAAACCGTTACACTTGAACTGAATTACAAAACAGAACAGAGTCACACATGCAGAAAACACACTATGGCTGCTTAACGGGAAAGGTGAGGTGGGGTGATACATAAAACAAGGGTTTCAAATGAGCTCAGATACCGTTCCATAAAACCAATATGTAATAGACAAGACCTACTCCTTGCTCAGAGAACTGGACTCAACACGCCCTATTCACCGCACAAGAATATATCTGACTAGTAATAATCTTAAAACTTATGTATTGATATCTCTCTGTTAGTGTGTCAAGTGGGTGTAAAGCGGCATAAACACAGCAGTGAAAAGCAGCTAAACCCCATTATAAAAATAAATTACTTTGAAAAACCCGTGAAACAAAGACAGTGAAAGAGAGCGAAATTCTTACACAATGCGTTCACGGGCTGTGATGCAACCTGGATTGACCATATCTAGACCCACAGCTGGATGAGACCTAAGGGTGGACACTGTTGCGGCTGAGAG
This sequence comes from Balaenoptera borealis, assembly GCF_965194805.1. NCBI lineage: Eukaryota > Metazoa > Chordata > Mammalia > Artiodactyla > Balaenopteridae > Balaenoptera > Balaenoptera borealis. The sequence goes on along the minus strand of NW_028123217.1, from coordinate 137,126 downwards.
GTTTGGTGAGGTTGGGTGAGCAAACGCAGACCCTTTAAAGTAATACTGCGTGGTACCCATCGCATGGGTCCCAAATCTCCAGGTTCAAGGGCATCTTCCTACATCGAAAACATGCATGAGATACCCAGAAGATGGTACACCGTGTGATGGGGAAAGGTTTCTAAAACGCAACTCATTTCTCATTTGCTTGTGCCCGGGTTCGCCATTCCAGCCACTTTACTAGCAATCTCCCTCCTTGGAGCATCAGCACCTTTAACCTCCTGTTCCGTACAGGTTGCAATTTGTACTGAGGATGAACGGGAAGACGTGGAACCAATGAAAGACTAGCTCTTGGTGTTGGGACAGGCACAGGTCACTCTATTTTCCCATCAGGAAGAAGAATTAACCACAGGCTCAGCCTGCCCCCCGGAACCAGAACAGGGGCTGAAGCCATCCTGCGCTTTTGCGGCCAGCTCCCTAAAAAGCGAGTTGTAAAATGGAGGTTCAGGGCACTGCAATTCACAAACCTGCAGAGTTATAAATGATAACTCTCATCCACAAATATATTGAGGGAAGGCAAAGAAGAGGATTTGAAATCAAGGCAGAATTGCAGGAAACAGATTTCAGGAGGTAGATTCGAATCGCCTTTAAAGCACATGAAAAGCGGCAAAACGTTGACAATGATGCCCTTGGCCAAAAAGGGCGTATGCGTTTTTTCCTGAATATATTCAGGAAAAAACGCATACGCCCTTTTTGGCCAACCAAGCAACCTGAAAAGGCAAATCAGCGCTACAAAGAAGTCTCGCTTCCCATCGGTTAAAAGGGCCATGCTGAAAAAAGTGTCAAAACCAGAAATGCAGGACAGGCCATGGAGAAATGGGAGCCTTGCTACACTGATGGGCGGGATGTAAATTGTCAACAGCCACTCTGGAGAAGTGTACGGTGAGTCCTGAAACGTCTAAAAAGCAAAGCTTAGAGAGCATAGGGCACTTCCACTCATGGGGGTATAAATTGGGAAAATGAAAAATCAGCAAGACACAAGCACCCCAAAGTTTAGGGCTGCTCTGTTGACAAGGACCTCCACTTCATTCCACCTTCAATATCCCAGGAAAGAGAAAAATGGATAAAGAAGTTGTGGTCCTTATGTACAATGGAATATCACTCAGCCGTGAAATCAATGTCATAAGGCTAGTAGCAGCATGATGAGTGGATTTAGGTACAACGACTCGAAGTGAAATAAGTCACACAGAAAAGGACACTTCTCATAAGGTATCACTTATAGAGGGAATGTAAAAACCGTTACACTTGAACTGAATTACAAAACAGAACAGAGTCACACATGCAGAAAACACACTATGGCTGCTTAACGGGAAAGGTGAGGTGGGGTGATACATAAAACAAGGGTTTCAAATTAGCTCAGATACCGTTCCATTAAACCAATATGTAATAGACAAGACCTACTCCTTGCTCAGAGAACTGGACTCAACACGCCCTATTCACCACACAAGAATATATCTGACTAGTAAAAATCTTATAACTTATGTATTGATATCTCTCTGTTAGTGTGTCAAGTGTGTGTAAAGCGGCATAAACACAGCAGTGAAAAGCAGCTAAACCCCATTATAAAAATAAATTACTTTGAAAAACCCATGAAACAAAGACAGTGAAAGAGATAGAAATTCTTACACAATGCGTTCAGGGGCTGTGATGCAACCTGGATTGACCATATCTAGACCCACAGCTGGATGAGACATAAGGGTGGACACTCTTGAGGCTGAGAGGTTTGGTGAGGTTGGGTGAGCAAACGCAGACCCTTTAAAGTAATACTTCATGGTACCCATCGCATGGGTCCCAAATCGCCAGGTTCCAGGGCATCTTCCTACATCGAAAACATGCATGAGAAACCCAGAAGATGGTACACCGTGTGATGTGGAAAGGTTTCTAAAACGCACCTCATTTCTCATCTCCTTGTGCCCGGGTTCGCTATTCCAGCCGCTTTACTAGCAATCTCCCTACTTGGAGCATCAGCACCTTTAACCTCCTGTTCCGTACAGGTTGCAATTTGTCCTGAGGATGAACGGGAAGACGTGGAACCAATGAGAGACTAGCTCTTGGTGTAGGGACACGCACAGGTTACTCTATTTTCCCATCAGGAAGAAGAATTAACCACAGGCTCAGCCTGCCCCCCGGAACCAGAACAGGGCCTGAAGCCATCCTGCGCTTTTGCGGCCAGCTCCCTAAAAAGCGAGTTGTAAAATGGAGGTTCAGGGCACTGCAATTCACAAACCTGCAGAGTTATAAATGATAACTCTCATCCACAAATATATTGAGGGAAGGCAAAGAAGAGGATTTGAAATCAAGGCAGAATTGCAGGAAACAGATTTCAGGAGGTAGATTCGAATCGCCTTTAAAACACATGAAAAGCGGCAAAACGTTGACAATGATGCCCTTGGCCAAAAAGGGCGTATGCGTTTTTTCCTGAATATATTCAGGAAAAAACGCATACGCCCTTTTTGGCCAACCAAGCAACCTGGAAAGGCAAATCAGCGCTACAAAGAAGTCTCGCTTCCCATCGGTCAAAAGGGCCATGCTGAAAAAAGTGTCAAAACCAGAAATGCAGGACAGGCCATGGAGAAATGGGAGCCTTGCTACACTGATGGGCGGGATGAAAATTGTCAACAGCCACTCTGGAGAAGTGTACGGTGAGTCCTGAAACGTCTAAAAAGCAAAGCTTAGAGAGCATAGGGCACTTCCACTCATGGGGGTATAAATTGGGAAAAGGAAAAATCAGCAAGACACAAGCACCCCAAAGTTTAGGGCTGCTCTGTTGAGAAGGACCTCCACTTCATTCCACATTCAATATCCCAGGAAAGAGAAAAATGGATAAAGAAGTTGTGGTCCTTATGTACAATGGAATATCACTCAGCCGTGAAATCAATGTCATAAGGCTAGTAGCAGCATGATGAGTGGATTTAGGTACAACGACTCTAAGTGAAATAAGTCACACAGAAAAGGACACTTCTCATAAGGTATCACTGATAGAGGGAATGTAAAAACCGTTACACTTGAACTGAATTACAAAACAGAACAGAGTCACACATGCAGAAAACACACTATGGCTGCTTAACGGGAAAGGTGAGGTGGGGTGATACATAAAACAAGGGTTTCAAATTAGCTCAGATACCGTTCCATAAAACCAATATGTAATAGACAAGACCTACTCCTTGCTCAGAGAACTGGACTCAACACGCCCTATTCACCGCACAAGAATATATCTGACTAGTAATAATCTTATAACTTATGTATTGATATCTCTCTGTTAGTGTGTCAAGTGGGTGTAAAGCGGCATAAACACAGCAGTGAAAAGCAGCTAAACCCCATTATAAAAATAAATTACTTTGAAAAACCCATGAAACAAAGACAGTGAAAGAGATAGAAATTCTTACACAATGCGTTCAGGGGCTGTGATGCAACCTGGATTGACCATATCTAGACCCACAGCTGGATGAGACATAAGGGTGGACACTCTTGGGGCTGAGAGGTTTGGTGAGGTTGGGTGAGCAAACGCAGACCCTTTAAAGTAATACTGCATGGTACCCATCGCATGGGTCCCAAATCGCCAGGTTCAAGGGCATCTTCCTACATCCAAAACATGCATGAGAAACACAGAAGATGGTACACCGTGTGATGTGGAAAGGTTTCTAAAACGCACCTCATTTCTCATCTCCTTGTGCCCGGATTCGCTATTCCAGCCGCTTTACTAGCAATCTCCCTACTTGGAGCATCAGCACCTTTATCCTCCTGTTCAGTACAGGTTGCAATTTGTCCTGAGGATGAACGGGAAGACGTGGAACCAATGCGAGACTAGCTCTTGGTGTTGGGACAGGCACAGGTTACTCTATTTTCCCATCAGGAAGAAGAATTAACCACAGGCTCAGCCTGCCCCCCGGAACCAGAACAGGGCCTGAAGCCATCCTGCGCTTTTGCGGCCAGCTCCCTAAAAAGCGAGTTGTAAAATGGAGGTTCAGGGCACTGCAATTCACAAACCTGCAGAGTTATAAATGATAACTCTCATCCACAAATATATTGAGGGAAGCCAAAGAAGAGGATTTGAAATCAAGGCAGAATTGCAGGAAACAGATTTCAGGAGGTAGATTCGAATCGCCTTTAAAGCACATGAAAAGCGGCAAAACGTTGACAATGATGCCCTTGGCCAAAAAGGGCGTATGCGTTTTTTCCTGAATATATTCAGGAAAAAACGCATACGCCCTTTTTGGCCAACCAAGCAACCTGGAAAGGCAAATCAGCGCTACAAAGAAGTCTCGCTTCCCATCGGTCAAAAGGGCCATGCTGAAAAAAGTGTCAAAACCAGAAATGCAGGACAGGCCATGGAGAAATGGGAGCCTTGCTACACTGATGGGCGGGATGTAAATTGTCAACAGCCACTCTGGAGAAGTGTACGGTGAGTCCTGAAACGTCTAAAAAGCAAAGCTTAGAGAGCATAGGGCACTTCCACTCATGGGGGTATAAATTGGGAAAAGGAAAAATCAGCAAGACACAAGCACCCCAAAGTTTAGGGCTGCTCTGTTGACAAGGACCTCCACTTCATTCCACCTTCAATATCCCAGGAAAGAGAAAAATGGATAAAGAAGTTGTGGTCCTTATGTACAATGGAATATCACTCAGCCATGAAATCAATGTCATAAGGCTAGTAGCAGCATGATGAGTGGATTTAGGTACGACGATTCTAAGTGAAATAAGTCACACAGAAAAGGACACTTCTCATAAGGTATCACTGATAGAGGGAATGTAAAAACCGTTACACTTGAACTGAATTACAAAACAGAACAGAGTCACACATGCAGAAAACACACTATGGCTGCTTAACGGGAAAGGTGAGGTGGGGTGATACATAAAACAAGGGTTTCAAATTAGCTCAGATACCGTTCCATAAAACCAATATGTAATAGACAAGACCTACTCCTTGCTCAGAGAACTGGACTCAACACGCCCTATTCACCGCACAAGAATATATCTGACTAGTAATAATCTTATAACTTATGTATTGATATCTCTCTGTTAGTGTGTCAAGTGGGTGTAAAGCGGCATAAACACAGCAGTGAAAAGCAGCTAAACCCCATTATAAAAATAAATTACTTTGAAAAACCCATGAAACAAAGACAGTGAAAGAGATAGAAATTCTTACACAATGCGTTCAGGGGCTGTGATGCAACCTGGATTGACCATATCTAGACCCACAGCTGGATGAGACATAAGGGTGGACACTCTTGGGGCTGAGAGGTTTGGTGAGGTTGGGTGAGCAAACGCAGACCCTTTAAAGTAATACTGCATGGTACCCATCGCATGGGTCCCAAATCGCCAGGTTCAAGGGCATCTTCCTACATCCAAAACATGCATGAGAAACACAGAAGATGGTACACCGTGTGATGTGGAACGGTTTCTAAAACGCACCTCATTTCTCATCTCCTTGCGCCCGGGTTCGCTATTCCAGCCGCTTTACTAGCAATCTCCCTACTTGGAGCATCAGCACCTTTAAGCTCCTGCTCCGTACAGGTTGCAATTTGTCCTGAGGGTGAACGGGAAGACGTGGAACCAATGAGAGACTAGCTCTTGGTGTTGGGACAGGCACAGGTCACTCTATTTTCCCATCAGGAAGAAGAATTAACCACAGGCTCAGCCTGCCCCCGGAACCAGAACAGGGCCTGAAGGCATCCTGTGCTTTTGCGGCCAGCTCCCTAAAAAGCGAGTTGTAAAATGGAGGTTCAGGGCACTGCAATTCACAAACCTGCAGAGTTATAAATGATAACTCTCGTCCACAAATATATTGAGGGAAGGCAAAGAAGAGGATTTGAAATCAAGGCAGAATTGCAGGAAACAGATTTCAGGAGGTAGATTCGAATCGCCTTTAAAGCACATGAAAAGCGGCAAAACGTTGACAATGATGCCCTTGGCCAAAAAGGGCGTATGCGTTTTTTCCTGAATATATTCAGGAAAAAACGCATACGCCCTTTTTGGCCAACCAAGCAACCTGGAAAGGCAAATCAGCGCTACAAAGATGTCTCGCTTCCCATCGGTCAAAAGGGCCATGCTGAAAAAAGTCTCAAAACCAAAAATGCAGGACAGGCCATGGAGAAATGGGAGCCTTGATACACTGATGGGCGGGATGTAAATTGTCAACAGCCACTCTGGAGAAGTGTACGGTGAGTCCTGAAACGTCTAAAAAGCAAAGCTTAGAGAGCATAGGGCACTTCCACTCATGGGGGTATAAATTGGGAAAAGGAAAAATCAGCAAGACACAAGCACCCCAAAGTTTAGGGCTGCTCTGTTGACCAGGACCTCCACTTCATTCCACCTTAAATATCCCAGGAAAGAAAAATGGATAAAGAAGTTGTGGTCCTTATGTACAATGGAATATCACTCAGCCGTGAAATCAATGTCATAAGGCTAGTAGCAGCATGATGAGTGGATTTAGGTACGACGACTCTAAGTGAAATAAGTCACACAGAAAAGGACACTTCTCATAAGTTATCACTTATAGAGGGAATGTAAAAACCGTTACACTTGAACTGAATTACAAAACAGAACAGAGTCACACATGCAGAAAACACACTATGGCTACTTAACGGGAAAGGTGAGGTGGGGTGATACATAAAACAAGGGTTTCAAATTAGCTCAGATACCGTTCCATAAAACCAATATGTAATAGACAAGACCTACTCCTTGCTCAGAGAACTGGACTCAACACGCCCTATTCACCGCACAAGAATATATCTGACTAGTAATAATCTTAAAAGCTATGTATTGATATCTCTCTGTTAGTGTGTCAAGTGGGTGTAAAGCGGCATAAACACAGCAGTGAAAAGCAGCTAAACCCCATTATAAAAATAAATTACTTTGAAAAACCCGTGAAACAAAGACAGTGAAAGAGAGCGAAATTCTTACACAATGCGTTCAGGGGCTGTGATGCAACCTGGATTGACCATATCTAGACCCACAGCTGAATGAGACATAAGGGTGGACACTGTTGCGGCTGAGAGGTTTGGTGACGTTGGGTGAGCAAACGCAGCCCCTTTAAAGTAATACTGCGTGGTACCCATCGCATGGGTCCCAAATCTCCAGGTTCAAGGGCATCTTCCTACATCGGAAACATGCATGAGAAACCCAGAAGATGGTACACCGTGTGATGGGGAAAGGTTTCTAAAACGCACCTCATTTCTCATCTCCTTGTGCTCGGGTTCTCCATTCCAGCCACTTTACTAGCAATCTCCCTCCTTGGAGCATCATCACCTTTAACCTCCTGTTCCGTACAGGTTGCAATTTGTCCTGAGGATGAACGGGAAGACGTGAAACCAATGAGAGACTATCTCTTGGTGTTGGGACAGGCACAGGTCACTCTATTTTCCCATCAGGAAGAGGAATTAACCACAGGCTCAGCCTGCCCCCCGGAACAAGAACAGGGCCTGAAGCCATCCTGCGCTTTTGCGGCCATCTCCCAAAAACGCGAGTTGTAAAATGGAGGTTCAGGGCACTGCAATTCACAAACCTGCAGAGTTATAAATGATAACTCTCGTCCACAAATATATTGAGGGAAGGCAAAGAAGAGGATTTGAAATCAAGGCAGAATTGCAGGAAACAGATTTCAGGAGGTAGATTCGAATCGCCTTTAAAGCACATGAAAAGCGGCAAAACGTTGACAATGATGCCCTTGGCCAAAAAGGGCGTATGCGTTTTTTCCTGAATATATTCAGGAAAAAACGCATACGCCCTTTTTGGCCAACCAAGCAACCTGGAAAGGCAAATCAGCGCTACAAAGATGTCTCGCTTCCCATCGGTCAAAAGGGCCATGCTGAAAAAAGTGTCAAAACCAGAAATGCAGGACAGGCCATGGAGAAATGGGAGCCTTGCTACACTGATGGGCGGGATGTAAATTGTCAACAGCCACTCTGGAGAAGCGTATGGTGAGTCCTGAAACGTCTAAAAAGCAAAGCTTAGAGAGCATAGGGCACTTCCACTCATGGGGGTATAAATTGGGAAAATTAAAAATCAGCAAGACACAAGCACCCCAAAGTTTAGGGCTGCTCTGTTGACAAGGACCTCCACTTCATTCCACCTTCAATATCCCAGGAAAGAGAAAAATGGATAAAGAAGTTGTGGTCCTTATGTACAATGGAATATCACTCAGCCATGAAATCAATGTCATAAGGCTAGTAGCAGCATGATGAGTGGATTTAGGTACGACGATTCTAAGTGAAATAAGTCACACAGAAAAGGACACTTCTCATAAGGTATCACTGATAGAGGGAATGTAAAAACCGTTACACTTGAACTGAATTACAAAACAGAACAGAGTCACACATGCAGAAAACACACTATGGCTGCTTCACGGGAAAGGTGAGGTGGGGTGATACATAAAACAAGGGTTTCAAATTAGCTCAGATACCGTTCCATAAAACCAATATGTAATAGACAAGACCTACTCCTTGCTCAGAGAACTGGACTCAACACGCCCTATTCACCGCACAAGAATATATCTGACTAGTAATAATCTTAAAACCTATGTATAGATATCTCTCTGTTAGTGTGTCAAGTGGATGTAAAGCGGCATAAACACAGAAGTGAAAAGCAGCTAAACCCCATTATAAAAATAAATTACTTTGAATAACCCATGAAACAAAGACAGTGAAAGAGAGCGAAATTCTTACACAATTCGTTCAGGGGCTGTGATGCAACCTGGATTGACCATATCTAGACCCACAGCTGGATGAGACATAAGGGTGGACACTCTTGGGGCTGAGAGGTTTGGTGAGGTTGGGTGAGCAAACGCAGACCCTTTACAGTAATACTGCATGGTACCCATCGCATGGGTCACAAATCTCCAGGTTCAAGGGCATCTTCCTACATCGAAAACATGCATGAGAAACCCAGAAGATGGTACACCGTGTGATGTGGAAAGGTTTCTAAAACGCACCTCATTTCTCATCTCCTTGTGCCCGGGTTCGCTATTCCAGCCGCTTTACTAGCAATCTCCCTACTTGGAGCATCAGCACCTTTAAGCTCCTGTTCCGTACAGGTTGCAATTTGTCCTGAGGATGAACTGGAAGACGTGGAACCAATGAGAGACTAGCTCTTGGTGTTGGGACAGGCACAGGTCACTCTATTTTCCCATCAGGAAGAAGAATTAACCACAGGCTCAGCCTGCCCCCGGAACCAGAACAGGGCCTGAAGGCATCCTGCGCTTTTGCGGCCAGCTCCCTAAAAAGCGAGTTGTAAAATGGAGGTTCAGGGCACTGCAATTCACAAACCTGCAGAGTTATAAATGATAACTCTCGTCCACAAATATATTGAGGGAAGGCAAAGAAGAGGATTTGAAATCAAGGCAGAATTGCAGGAAACAGATTTCAGGAGGTAGATTCGAATCGCCTTTAAAGCACATGAAAAGCGGCAAAACGTTGACAATGATGCCCTTGGCCAAAAGGGCGTATGCGTTTTTTCCTGAATATATTCAGGAAAAAACGCATACGCCCTTTTTGGCCAACCAAGCAACCTGGAAAGGCAAATCAGCGCTACAAAGATGTCTCGCTTCCCATCGGTCAAAGGGCCATGCTGAAAAAAGTCTCAAAACCAAAAATGCAGGACAGGCCATGGAGAAATGGGAGCCTTGCTACACTGATGGGCGGGATGTAAATTGTCAACAGCCACTCTGGAGAAGTGTACGGTGAGTCCTGAAACGTCTAAAAAGCAAAGCTTAGAGAGCATAGGGCACTTCCACTCATGGGGGTATAAATTGGGAAAATGAAAAATCAGCAAGACACAAGCACCCCAAAGTTTAGGGCTGCTCTGTTGACAAGGACCTCCACTTCATTCCACCTTCAATATCCCAGGAAAGAGAAAAATGGATAAAGAAGTTGTGGTCCTTATGTACAATGGAATATCACGCAGCCGTGAAATCAATGTCATAAGGCTAGTAGCAGCATGATGAGTGGATTTAGGTACGACGACTCTAAGTGAAATAAGTCACACAGAAAAGGACACTTCTCATAAGGTATCACTTATAGAGGGAATGTAAAAACCGTTACACTTGAACTGAATTACAAAACAGAACAGAGTCACACATGCAGAAAACACACTATGGCTGCTTAACGGGAAAGGTGAGGTGGGGTGATACATAAAACAAGGGTTTCAAATTAGCTCAGATACCGTTCCATAAACCCAATATGTAATAGACAAGACCTACTCCTTGCTCAGAGAACTGGACTCAACACGCCCTATTCACCGCACAAGAATATATCTGACTAGTAATAATCTTAAAAGCTATGTATTGATATCTCTCTGTTAGTGTGTCAAGTGGGTGTAAAGCGGCATAAACACAGCAGTGAAAAGCAGCTAAACCCCATTATAAAAATAAATTACTTTGAAAAACCCATGAAACAAAGACAGTGAAAGAGAGCGAAATTCTTACACAATGCGTTCAGGGGCTGTGATGCAACCTGGATTGACCATATCTAGACCCACAGCTGAATGAGACATAAGGGTGGACACTGTTGCGGCTGAGAGGTTTGGTGAGGTTGGGTGAGCAAACGCAGCCCCTTTAAAGTAATACTGCGTGGTACCCATCGCATGGGTCCCAAATCTCCAGGTTCAAGGGCATCTTCCTACATCGGAAACATGCATGAGAAACCCAGAAGATGGTACACCGTGTGATGGGGAAAGGTTTCTAAAACGCACCTCATTTCTCATCTCCTTGTGCTCGGGTTCGCCATTCCAGCCACTTTACTAGCAATCTCCCTCCTTGGAGCATCATCACCTTTAACCTCCTGTTCCGTACAGGTTGCAATTTGTCCTGAGGATGAACGGGAAGACGTGAAACCAATGAGAGACTATCTCTTGGTGTTGGGACAGGCACAGGTCACTCTATTTTCCCATCAGGAAGAAGAATTAACCACAGGCTCAGCCTGCCCCCCGGACCCAGAACAGGGCCTGAAGCCATCCTGCGCTTTTGCGGCCATCTCCCAAAAACGCGAGTTGTAAAATGGAGGTTCAGGGCACTGCAATTCACAAACCTGCAGAGTTATAAATGATAACTCTCGTCCACAAATATATTGAGGGAAGGCAAAGAAGAGGATTTGAAATCAAGGCAGAATTGCAGGAAACAGATTTCAGGAGGTAGATTCGAATCGCCTTTAAAGCACATGAAAAGCGGCAAAACGTTGACAATGATGCCCTTGGCCAAAAAGGGCGTATGCGTTTTTTCCTGAATATATTCAGGAAAAAACGCATACGCCCTTTTTGGCCAACCAAGCAACCTGGAAAGGCAAATCAGCGCTACAAAGATGTCTCGCTTCCCATCGGTCAAAAGGGCCATGCTGAAAAAAGTGTCAAAACCAGAAATGCAGGACAGGCCATGGAGAAATGGGAGCCTTGCTACACTGATGGGCGGGATGTAAATTGTCAACAGCCACTCTGGAGAAGCGTACGGTGAGTCCTGAAACGTCTAAAAAGCAAAGCTTAGAGAGCATAGGGCACTTCCACTCATGGGGGTATAAATTGGGAAAATGAAAAATCAGCAAGACACAAGCACCCCAAAGTTTAGGGCTGCTCTGTTGACAAGGACCTCCACTTCATTCCACCTTCAATATCCCAGGAAAGAGAAAAATGGATAAAGAAGTTGTGGTCCTTATGTACAATGGAATATCACTCAGCCGTGAAATCAATGTCATAAGGCTAGTAGCAGCATGATGAGTGGATTTAGGTACGACGATTCTAAGTGAAATAAGTCACACAGAAAAGGACACTTCTCATAAGGTATCACTGATAGAGGGAATGTAAAAAGCGTTACACTTGAACTGAATTACAAAACAGAACAGAGTCACACATGCAGAAAACACACTATGGCTGCTTCACGGGAAAGGTGAGGTGGGGTGATACATAAAACAAGGGTTTCAAATTAGCTCAGATACCGTTCCATAAAACCAATATGTAATAGACAAGACCTACTCCTTGCTCAGAGAACTGGACTCAACACGCCCTATTCACCGCACAAGAATATATCTGACTAGTAATAATCTTAAAACCTATGTATAGATATCTCTCTGTTAGTGTGTCAAGTGGGTGTAAAGCGGCATAAACACAGAAGTGAAAAGCAGCTAAACCCCATTATAAAAATAAATTACTTTGAATAACCCATGAAACAAAGACAGTGAAAGAGAGCGAAATTCTTACACAATTCGTTCAGGGGCTGTGATGCAACCTGGATTGACCATATCTAGACCCACAGCTGGATGAGACATAAGGGTGGACACTCTTGGGGCTGAGAGGTTTGGTGAGGTTGGGTGAGCAAACGCAGACCCTTTACAGTAATACTGCATGGTACCCATCGCATGGGTCACAAATCTCCAGGTTCAAGGGCATCTTCCTACATCGAAAACATGCATGAGAAACCCAGAAGATGGTACACCGTGTGATGGGGAAAGGTTTCTAAAACGCACCTCATTTCTCATCTCCTTGTGCCCGGGTTCGCTATTCCAGCCGCTTTACTAGCAATCTCCCTACTTGGAGCATCAGCACCTTTAAGCTCCTGTTCCGTACAGGTTGCAATTTGTCCTGAGGATGAACTGGAAGACGTGGAACCAATGAGAGACTAGCTCTTGGTGTTGGGACAGGCACAGGTCACTCTATTTTCCCATCAGGAAGAAGAATTAACCACAGGCTCAGCCTGCCCCCGGAACCAGAACAGGGCCTGAAGGCATCCTGCGCTTTTGCGGCCAGCTCCCTAAAAAGCGAGTTGTAAAATGGAGGTTCAGGGCACTGCAATTCACAAACCTGCAGAGTTATAAATGATAACTCTCGTCCACAAATATATTGAGGGAAGGCAAAGAAGAGGATTTGAAATCAAGGCAGAATTGCAGGAAAGAGATTTCAGGAGGTAGATTCGAATCGCCTTTAAAGCACATGAAAAGCGGCAAAACGTTGACAATGATGCCCTTGGCCAAAAAGGGCGTATGCGTTTTTTCCTGAATATATTCAGGAAAAAACGCATACGCCCTTTTTGGCCAACCAAGCAACCTGGAAAGGCAAATCAGCGCTACAAAGATGTCTCGCTTCCCATCGGTCAAAAGGGCCATGCTGAAAAAAGTCTCAAAACCAAAAATGCAGGACAGGCCATGGAGAAATGGGAGCCTTGCTACACTGATGGGCGGGATGTAAATTGTCAAAAGCCACTCTGGAGAAGTGTACGGTGAGTCCTGAAACGTCTAAAAAGCAAAGCTTAGAGAGCATAGGGCACTTCCACTCATGGGGGTATAAATTGGGAAAATGAAAAATCAGCAAGACACAAGCACCCCAAAGTTTAGGGCTGCTCTGTTGACAAGGACCTCCACTTCATTCCACCTTCAATATCCCAGGAAAGAGAAAAATGGATAAAGAAGTTGTGGTCCTTATGTACAATGGAATATCACTCAGCCGTGAAATCAATGTCATAAGGCTAGTAGCAGCATGATGAGTGGATTTAGGTACGACGACTCTAAGTGAAATAAGTCACACAGAAAAGGACACTTCTCATAAGGTATCACTGATAGAGGGAATGTAAAAACCGTTACACTTGAACTGAATTACAAAACAGAACAGAGTCACACATGTAGAAAACACACTATGGCTGCTTAACGGGAAAGGTGAGGTGGGGTGATACATAAAACAAGGGTTTCAAATTAGCTCAGATACCGTTCCATAAACCCAATATGTAATAGACAAGACCTACTCCTTGCTCAGAGAACTGGACTCAACACGCCCTATTCACCGCACAAGAATATATCTGACTAGTAATAATCTTAAAAGCTATGTATTGATATCTCTCTGTTAGTGTGTCAAGTGGGTGTAAAGCGGCATAAACACAGCAGTGAAAAGCAGCTAAACCCCATTATAAAAATAAATTACTTTGAAAAACCCATGAAACAAAGACAGTGAAAGAGAGCGAAATTCTTACACAATGCGTTCAGGGGCTGTGATGCAACCTGGATTGACCATATCTAGACCCACAGCTGAATGAGACATAAGGGTGGACACTGTTGCGGCTGAGAGGTTTGGTGAGGTTGGGTGAGCAAACGCAGCCCCTTTAAAGTAATACTGCGTGGTACCCATCGCATGGGTCCCAAATCTCCAGGTTCAAGGGCATCTTCCTACATCGGAAACATGCATGAGAAACCCAGAAGATGGTACACCGTGTGATGGGGAAAGGTTTCTAAAACGCACCTCATTTCTCATCTCCTTGTGCTCGGGTTCGCCATTCCAGCCACTTTACTAGCAATCTCCCTCCTTGGAGCATCATCACCTTTAACCTCCTGTTCCGTACAGGTTGCAATTTGTCCTGAGGATGAACGGGAAGACGTGAAACCAATGAGAGACTATCTCTTGGTGTTGGGACAGGCACAGGTCACTCTATTTTCCCATCAGGAAGAAGAATTAACCACAGGCTCAGCCTGCCCCCCGGACCCAGAACAGGGCCTGAAGCCATCCTGCGCTTTTGCGGCCATCTCCCAAAAACGCGAGTTGTAAAATGGAGGTTCAGGGCACTGCAATTCACAAACCTGCAGAGTTATAAATGATAACTCTCGTCCACAAATATATTGAGGGAAGGCAAAGAAGAGGATTTGAAATCAAGGCAGAATTGCAGGAAACAGATTTCAGGAGGTAGATTCGAATCGCCTTTAAAGCACATGAAAAGCGGCAAAACGTTGACAATGATGCCCTTGGCCAAAAAGGGCGTATGCGTTTTTTCCTGAATATATTCAGGAAAAAACGCATACGCCCTTTTTGGCCAACCAAGCAACCTGGAAAGGCAAATCAGCGCTACAAAGATGTCTCGCTTCCCATCGGTCAAAAGGGCCATGCTGAAAAAAGTGTCAAAACCAGAAATGCAGGACAGGCCATGGAGAAATGGGAGCCTTGCTACACTGATGGGCGGGATGTAAATTGTCAACAGCCACTCTGGAGAAGCGTACGGTGAGTCCTGAAACGTCTAAAAAGCAAAGCTTAGAGAGCATAGGGCACTTCCACTCATGGGGGTATAAATTGGGAAAATGAAAAATCAGCAAGACACAAGCACCCCAAAGTTTAGGGCTGCTCTGTTGACAAGGACCTCCACTTCATTCCACCTTCAATATCCCAGGAAAGAGAAAAATGGATAAAGAAGTTGTGGTCCTTATGTACAATGGAATATCACTCAGCCGTGAAATCAATGTCATAAGGCTAGTAGCAGCATGATGAGTGGATTTAGGTACGACGATTCTAAGTGAAATAAGTCACACAGAAAAGGACACTTCTCATAAGGTATCACTGATAGAGGGAATGTAAAAAGCGTTACACTTGAACTGAATTACAAAACAGAACAGAGTCACACATGCAGAAAACACACTATGGCTGCTTCACGGGAAAGGTGAGGTGGGGTGATACATAAAACAAGGGTTTCAAATTAGCTCAGATACCGTTCCATAAAACCAATATGTAATAGACAAGACATACTCCTTGCTCAGAGAACTGGACTCAACACGCCCTATTCACCGCACAAGAATATATCTGACTAGTAATAATCTTAAAACCTATGTATAGATATCTCTCTGTTAGTGTGTCAAGTGGGTGTAAAGCGGCATAAACACAGCAGTGAAAAGCAGCTAAACCCCATTATAAAAATAAATTACTTTGAATAACCCATGAAACAAAGACAGTGAAAGAGAGCGAAATTCTTACACAATTCGTTCAGGGGCTGTGATGCAACCTGGATTGACCATATCTAGACCCACAGCTGGATGAGACATAAGGGTGGACACTCTTGGGGCTGAGAGGTTTGGTGAGGTTGGGTGAGCAAACGCAGACCCTTTACAGTAATACTGCATGGTACCCATCGCATGGGTCACAAATCTCCAGGTTCAAGGGCATCTTCCTACATCGAAAACATGCATGAGAAACCCAGAAGATGGTACACCGTGTGATGTGGAAAGGTTTCTAAAACGCACCTCATTTCTCATCTCCTTGTGCCCGGGTTCGCTATTCCAGCCGCTTTACTAGCAATCTCCCTACTTGGAGCATCAGCACCTTTAACCTCCTGTTCCGTACAGGTTGCAATTTGTCCTGAGGATGAACTGGAAGACGTGGAACCAATGAGAGACTAGCTCTTGGTGTTGGGACAGGCACAGGTCACTCTATTTTCCCATCAGGAAGAAGAATTAACCACAGGCTCAGCCTGCCCCCGGAACCAGAACAGGGCCTGAAGGCATCCTGCGCTTTTGCGGCCAGCTCCCTAAAAAGCGAGTTGTAAAATGGAGGTTCAGGGCACTGCAATTCACAAACCTGCAGAGTTATAAATGATAACTCTCGTCCACAAATATATTGAGGGAAGGCAAAGAAGAGGATTTGAAATCAAGGCAGAATTGCAGGAAACAGATTTCAGGAGGTAGATTCGAATCGCCTTTAAAGCACATGAAAAGCGGCAAAACGTTGACAATGATGCCCTTGGCCAAAAAGGGCGTATGCGTTTTTTCCTGAATATATTCAGGAAAAAACGCATACGCCCTTTTTGGCCAACCAAGCAACCTGGAAAGGCAAATCAGCGCTACAAAGATGTCTCGCTTCCCATCGGTCAAAAGGGCCATGCTGAAAAAAGTCTCAAAACCAAAAATGCAGGACAGGCCATGGAGAAATGGGAGCCTTGCTACACTGATGGGCGGGATGTAAATTGTCAACAGCCACTCTGGAGAAGCGTACGGTGAGTCCTGAAACGTCTAAAAAGCAAAGCTTAGAGAGCATAGGGCACTTCCACTCATGGGGGTATAAATTGGGAAAATGAAAAATCAGCAAGACACAAGCACCCCAAAGTTTAGGGCTGCTCTGTTGACAAGGACCTCCACTTCATTCCACCTTCAATATCCCAGGAAAGAGAAAAATGGATAAAGAAGTTGTGGTCCTTATGTACAATGGAATATCACTCAGCCGTGAAATCAATGTCATAAGGCTAGTAGCAGCATGATGAGTGGATTTAGGTACGACGACTCTAAGTGAAATAAGTCACACAGAAAAGGACACTTCTCATAAGGTATCACTGATAGAGGGAATGTAAAAACCGTTACACTTGAACTGAATTACAAAACAGAACAGAGTCACACATGCAGAAAACACACTATGGCTGCTTAACGGGAAAGGTGAGGTGGGGTGATACATAAAACAAGGGTTTCAAATTAGCTCAGATACCGTTCCATAAACCCAATATGTAATAGACAAGACCTACTCCTTGCTCAGAGAACTGGACTCAACACGCCCTATTCACCGCACAAGAATATATCTGACTAGTAATAATCTTAAAAGCTATGTATTGATATCTCTCTGTTAGTGTGTCAAGTGGGTGTAAAGCGGCATAAACACAGCAGTGAAAAGCAGCTAAACCCCATTATAAAAATAAATTACTTTGAAAAACCCATGAAACAAAGACAGTGAAAGAGAGCGAAATTCTTACACAATGCGTTCAGGGGCTGTGATGCAACCTGGATTGACCATATCTAGACCCACAGCTGAATGAGACATAAGGGTGGACACTGTTGCGGCTGAGAGGTTTGGTGAGGTTGGGTGAGCAAACGCAGCCCCTTTAAAGTAATACTGCGTGGTACCCATCGCATGGGTCCCAAATCTCCAGGTTCAAGGGCATCTTCCTACATCGGAAACATGCATGAGAAACCCAGAAGATGGTACACCGTGTGATGGGGAAAGGTTTCTAAAACGCACCTCATTTCTCATCTCCTTGTGCTCGGGTTCGCCATTCCAGCCACTTTACTAGCAATCTCCCTCCTTGGAGCATCATCACCTTTAACCTCCTGTTCCGTACAGGTTGCAATTTGTCCTGAGGATGAACGGGAAGACGTGAAACCAATGAGAGACTATCTCTTGGTGTTGGGACAGGCACAGGTCACTCTATTTTCCCATCAGGAAGAAGAATTAACCACAGGCTCAGCCTGCCCCCCGGACCCAGAACAGGGCCTGAAGCCATCCTGCGCTTTTGCGGCCATCTCCCAAAAACGCGAGTTGTAAAATGGAGGTTCAGGGCACTGCAATTCACAAACCTGCAGAGTTATAAATGATAACTCTCGTCCACAAATATATTGAGGGAAGGCAAAGAAGAGGATTTGAAATCAAGGCAGAATTGCAGGAAACAGATTTCAGGAGGTAGATTCGAATCGCCTTTAAAGCACATGAAAAGCGGCAAAACGTTGACAATGATGCCCTTGGCCAAAAAGGGCGTATGCGTTTTTTCCTGAATATATTCAGGAAAAAACGCATACGCCCTTTTTGGCCAACCAAGCAACCTGGAAAGGCAAATCAGCGCTACAAAGATGTCTCGCTTCCCATCAGTCAAAAGGGCCATGCTGAAAAAAGTGTCAAAACCAGAAATGCAGGACAGGCCATGGAGAAATGGGAGCCTTGCTACACTGATGGGCGGGATGTAAATTGTCAACAGCCACTCTGGAGAAGCGTACGGTGAGTCCTGAAACGTCTAAAAAGCAAAGCTTAGAGAGCATAGGGCACTTCCACTCATGGGGGTATAAATTGGGAAAATGAAAAATCAGCAAGACACAAGCACCCCAAAGTTTAGGGCTGCTCTGTTGACAAGGACCTCCACTTCATTCCACCTTCAATATCCCAGGAAAGAGAAAAATGGATAAAGAAGTTGTGGTCCTTATGTACAATGGAATATCACTCAGCCGTGAAATCAATGTCATAAGGCTAGTAGCAGCATGATGAGTGGATTTAGGTACGACGATTCTAAGTGAAATAAGTCACACAGAAAAGGACACTTCTCATAAGGTATCACTGATAGAGGGAATGTAAAAAGCGTTACACTTGAACTGAATTACAAAACAGAACAGAGTCACACATGCAGAAAACACACTATGGCTGCTTCACGGGAAAGGTGAGGTGGGGTGATACATAAAACAAGGGTTTCAAATTAGCTCAGATACCGTTCCATAAAACCAATATGTAATAGACAAGACCTACTCCTTGCTCAGAGAACTGGACTCAACACGCCCTATTCACCGCACAAGAATATATCTGACTAGTAATAATCTTAAAACCTATGTATAGATATCTCTCTGTTAGTGTGTCAAGTGGGTGTAAAGCGGCATAAACACAGAAGTGAAAAGCAGCTAAACCCCATTATAAAAATAAATTACTTTGAATAACCCATGAAACAAAGACAGTGAAAGAGAGCGAAATTCTTACACAATTCGTTCAGGGGCTGTGATGCAACCTGGATTGACCATATCTAGACCCACAGCTGGATGAGACATAAGGGTGGACACTCTTGGGGCTGAGAGGTTTGGTGAGGTTGGGTGAGCAAACGCAGACCCTTTACAGTAATACTGCATGGTACCCATCGCATGGGTCACAAATCTCCAGGTTCAAGGGCATCTTCCTACATCGAAAACATGCATGAGAAACCCAGAAGATGGTACACCGTGTGATGTGGAAAGGTTTCTAAAACGCACCTCATTTCTCATCTCCTTGTGCCCGGGTTCGCTATTCCAGCCGCTTTACTAGCAATCTCCCTACTTGGAGCATCAGCACCTTTAAGCTCCTGTTCCGTACAGGTTGCAATTTGTCCTGAGGATGAACTGGAAGACGTGGAACCAATGAGAGACTAGCTCTTGGTGTTGGGACAGGCACAGGTCACTCTATTTTCCCATCAGGAAGAAGAATTAACCACAGGCTCAGCCTGCCCCCGGAACCAGAACAGGGCCTGAAGGCATCCTGCGCTTTTGCGGCCAGCTCCCTAAAAAGCGAGTTGTAAAATGGAGGTTCAGGGCACTGCAATTCACAAACCTGCAGAGTTATAAATGATAACTCTCGTCCACAAATATATTGAGGGAAGGCAAAGAAGAGGATTTGAAATCAAGGCAGAATTGCAGGAAACAGATTTCAGGAGGTAGATTCGAATCGCCTTTAAAGCACATGAAAAGCGGCAAAACGTTGACAATGATGCCCTTGGCCAAAAAGGGCGTATGCGTTTTTTCCTGAATATATTCAGGAAAAAACGCATACGCCCTTTTTGGCCAACCAAGCAACCTGGAAAGGCAAATCAGCGCTACAAAGATGTCTCGCTTCCCATCGGTCAAAAGGGCCATGCTGAAAAAAGTCTCAAAACCAAAAATGCAGGACAGGCCATGGAGAAATGGGAGCCTTGCTACACTGATGGGCGGGATGTAAATTGTCAACAGCCACTCTGGAGAAGCGTACGGTGAGTCCTGAAACGTCTAAAAAGCAAAGCTTAGAGAGCATAGGGCACTTCCACTCATGGGGGTATAAATTGGGAAAATGAAAAATCAGCAAGACACAAGCACCCCAAAGTTTAGGGCTGCTCTGTTGACAAGGACCTCCACTTCATTCCACCTTCAATATCCCAGGAAAGAGAAAAATGGATAAAGAAGTTGTGGTCCTTATGTACAATGGAATATCACTCAGCCGTGAAATCAATGTCATAAGGCTAGTAGCAGCATGATGAGTGGATTTAGGTACGACGACTCTAAGTGAAATAAGTCACACAGAAAAGGACACTTCTCATAAGGTATCACTGATAGAGGGAATGTAAAAACCGTTACACTTGAACTGAATTACAAAACAGAACAGAGTCACACATGCAGAAAACACACTATGGCTGCTTAACGGGAAAGGTGAGGTGGGGTGATACATAAAACAAGGGTTTCAAATTAGCTCAGATACCGTTCCATAAACCCAATATGTAATAGACAAGACCTACTCCTTGCTCAGAGAACTGGACTCAACACGCCCTATTCACCGCACAAGAATATATCTGACTAGTAATAATCTTAAAAGCTATGTATTGATATCTCTCTGTTAGTGTGTCAAGTGGGTGTAAAGCGGCATAAACACAGCAGTGAAAAGCAGCTAAACCCCATTATAAAAATAAATTACTTTGAAAAACCCATGAAACAAAGACAGTGAAAGAGAGCGAAATTCTTACACAATGCGTTCAGGGGCTGTGATGCAACCTGGATTGACCATATCTAGACCCACAGCTGAATGAGACATAAGGGTGGACACTGTTGCGGCTGAGAGGTTTGGTGAGGTTGGGTGAGCAAACGCAGCCCCTTTAAAGTAATACTGCGTGGTACCCATCGCATGGGTCCCAAATCTCCAGGTTCAAGGGCATCTTCCTACATCGGAAACATGCATGAGAAACCCAGAAGATGGTACACCGTGTGATGGGGAAAGGTTTCTAAAACGCACCTCATTTCTCATCTCCTTGTGCTCGGGTTCGCCATTCCAGCCACTTTACTAGCAATCTCCCTCCTTGGAGCATCATCACCTTTAACCTCCTGTTCCGTACAGGTTGCAATTTGTCCTGAGGATGAACGGGAAGACGTGAAACCAATGAGAGACTATCTCTTGGTGTTGGGACAGGCACAGGTCACTCTATTTTCCCATCAGGAAGAAGAATTAACCACAGGCTCAGCCTGCCCCCCGGACCCAGAACAGGGCCTGAAGCCATCCTGCGCTTTTGCGGCCATCTCCCAAAAACGCGAGTTGTAAAATGGAGGTTCAGGGCACTGCAATTCACAAACCTGCAGAGTTATAAATGATAACTCTCGTCCACAAATATATTGAGGGAAGGCAAAGAAGAGGATTTGAAATCAAGGCAGAATTGCAGGAAACAGATTTCAGGAGGTAGATTCGAATCGCCTTTAAAGCACATGAAAAGCGGCAAAACGTTGACAATGATGCCCTTGGCCAAAAAGGGCGTATGCGTTTTTTCCTGAATATATTCAGGAAAAAACGCATACGCCCTTTTTGGCCAACCAAGCAACCTGGAAAGGCAAATCAGCGCTACAAAGATGTCTCGCTTCCCATCGGTCAAAAGGGCCATGCTGAAAAAAGTGTCAAAACCAGAAATGCAGGACAGGCCATGGAGAAATGGGAGCCTTGCTACACTGATGGGCGGGATGTAAATTGTCAACAGCCACTCTGGAGAAGCGTACGGTGAGTCCTGAAACGTCTAAAAAGCAAAGCTTAGAGAGCATAGGGCACTTCCACTCATGGGGGTATAAATTGGGAAAATGAAAAATCAGCAAGACACAAGCACCCCAAAGTTTAGGGCTGCTCTGTTGACAAGGACCTCCACTTCATTCCACCTTCAATATCCCAGGAAAGAGAAAAATGGATAAAGAAGTTGTGGTCCTTATGTACAATGGAATATCACTCAGCCGTGAAATCAATGTCATAAGGCTAGTAGCAGCATGATGAGTGGATTTAGGTACGACGATTCTAAGTGAAATAAGTCACACAGAAAAGGACACTTCTCATAAGGTATCACTGATAGAGGGAATGTAAAAAGCGTTACACTTGAACTGAATTACAAAACAGAACAGAGTCACACATGCAGAAAACACACTATGGCTGCTTCACGGGAAAGGTGAGGTGGGGTGATACATAAAACAAGGGTTTCAAATTAGCTCAGATACCGTTCCATAAAACCAATATGTAATAGACAAGACCTACTCCTTGCTCAGAGAACTGGACTCAACACGCCCTATTCACCGCACAAGAATATATCTGACTAGTAATAATCTTAAAACCTATGTATAGATATCTCTCTGTTAGTGTGTCAAGTGGGTGTAAAGCGGCATAAACACAGAAGTGAAAAGCAGCTAAACCCCATTATAAAAATAAATTACTTTGAATAACCCATGAAACAAAGACAGTGAAAGAGAGCGAAATTCTTACACAATTCGTTCAGGGGCTGTGATGCAACCTGGATTGACCATATCTAGACCCACAGCTGGATGAGACATAAGGGTGGACACTCTTGGGGCTGAGAGGTTTGGTGAGGTTGGGTGAGCAAACGCAGACCCTTTACAGTAATACTGCATGGTACCCATCACATGGGTCACAAATCTCCAGGTTCAAGGGCATCTTCCTACATCGAAAACATGCATGAGAAACCCAGAAGATGGTACACCGTGTGATGTGGAAAGGTTTCTAAAACGCACCTCATTTCTCATCTCCTTGTGCCCGGGTTCGCTATTCCAGCCGCTTTACTAGCAATCTCCCTACTTGGAGCATCAGCACCTTTAAGCTCCTGTTCCGTACAGGTTGCAATTTGTCCTGAGGATGAACTGGAAGACGTGGAACCAATGAGAGACTAGCTCTTGGTGTTGGGACAGGCACAGGTCACTCTATTTTCCCATCAGGAAGAAGAATTAACCACAGGCTCAGCCTGCCCCCGGAACCAGAACAGGGCCTGAAGGCATCCTGCGCTTTTGCGGCCAGCTCCCTAAAAAGCGAGTTGTAAAATGGAGGTTCAGGGCACTGCAATTCACAAACCTGCAGAGTTATAAATGATAACTCTCGTCCACAAATATATTGAGGGAAGGCAAAGAAGAGGATTTGAAATCAAGGCAGAATTGCAGGAAACAGATTTCAGGAGGTAGATTCGAATCGCCTTTAAAGCACATGAAAAGCGGCAAAACGTTGACAATGATGCCCTTGGCCAAAAAGGGCGTATGCGTTTTTTCCTGAATATATTCAGGAAAAAACGCATACGCCCTTTTTGGCCAACCAAGCAACCTGGAAAGGCAAATCAGCGCTACAAAGATGTCTCGCTTCCCATCGGTCAAAAGGGCCATGCTGAAAAAAGTCTCAAAACCAAAAATGCAGGACAGGCCATGGAGAAATGGGAGCCTTGCTACACTGATGGGCGGGATGTAAATTGTCAACAGCCACTCTGGAGAAGCGTACGGTGAGTCCTGAAACGTCTAAAAAGCAAAGCTTAGAGAGCATAGGGCACTTCCACTCATGGGGGTATAAATTGGGAAAATGAAATATCAGCAAGACACAAGCACCCCAAAGTTTAGGGCTGCTCTGTTGACAAGGACCTCCACTTCATTCCACCTTCAATATCCCAGGAAAGAGAAAAATGGATAAAGAAGTTGTGGTCCTTATGTACAATGGAATATCACTCAGCCGTGAAATCAATGTCATAAGGCTAGTAGCAGCATGATGAGTGGATTTAGGTACGACGACTCTAAGTGAAATAAGTCACACAGAAAAGGACACTTCTCATAAGGTATCACTGATAGAGGGAATGTAAAAACCGTTACACTTGAACTGAATTACAAAACAGAACAGAGTCACACATGCAGAAAACACACTATGGCTGCTTAACGGGAAAGGTGAGGTGGGGTGATACATAAAACAAGGGTTTCAAATTAGCTCAGATACCGTTCCATAAACCCAATATGTAATAGACAAGACCTACTCCTTGCTCAGAGAACTGGACTCAACACGCCCTATTCACCGCACAAGAATATATCTGACTAGTAATAATCTTAAAAGCTATGTATTGATATCTCTCTGTTAGTGTGTCAAGTGGGTGTAAAGCGGCATAAACACAGCAGTGAAAAGCAGCTAAACCCCATTATAAAAATAAATTACTTTGAAAAACCCATGAAACAAAGACAGTGAAAGAGAGCGAAATTCTTACACAATGCGTTCAGGGGCTGTGATGCAACCTGGATTGACCATATCTAGACCCACAGCTGAATGAGACATAAGGGTGGACACTGTTGCGGCTGAGAGGTTTGGTGAGGTTGGGTGAGCAAACGCAGCCCCTTTAAAGTAATACTGCGTGGTACCCATCGCATGGGTCCCAAATCTCCAGGTTCAAGGGCATCTTCCTACATCGGAAACATGCATGAGAAACCCAGAAGATGGTACACCGTGTGATGGGGAAAGGTTTCTAAAACGCACCTCATTTCTCATCTCCTTGTGCTCGGGTTCGCCATTCCAGCCACTTTACTAGCAATCTCCCTCCTTGGAGCATCATCACCTTTAACCTCCTGTTCCGTACAGGTTGCAATTTGTCCTGAGGATGAACGGGAAGACGTGAAACCAATGAGAGACTATCTCTTGGTGTTGGGACAGGCACAGGTCACTCTATTTTCCCATCAGGAAGAAGAATTAACCACAGGCTCAGCCTGCCCCCCGGAACAAGAACAGGGCCTGAAGCCATCCTGCGCTTTTGCGGCCATCTCCCAAAAACGCGAGTTGTAAAATGGAGGTTCAGGGCACTGCAATTCACAAACCTGCAGAGTTATAAATGATAACTCTCGTCCACAAATATATTGAGGGAAGGCAAAGAAGAGGATTTGAAATCAAGGCAGAATTGCAGGAAACAGATTTCAGGAGGTAGATTCGAATCGCCTTTAAAGCACATGAAAAGCGGCAAAACGTTGACAATGATGCCCTTGGCCAAAAAGGGCGTATGCGTTTTTTCCTGAATATATTCAGGAAAAAACGCATACGCCCTTTTTGGCCAACCAAGCAACCTGGAAAGGCAAATCAGCGCTACAAAGATGTCTCGCTTCCCATCGGTCAAAAGGGCCATGCTGAAAAAAGTCTCAAAACCAGAAATGCAGGACAGGCCATGGAGAAATGGGAGCCTTGCTACACTGATGGGCAGGATGTAAATTGTCAACAGCCACTCTGGAGAAGTGTACGGTGAGTCCTGAAACGTCTAAAAAGCAAAGCTTAGAGAGCATAGGGCACTTCCACTCATGGGGGTATAAATTGGGAAAATGAAAAATCAGCAAGACACAAGCACCCCAAAGTTTAGGGCTGCTCTGTTGACAAGGACCTCCACTTCATTCCACCTTCAATATCCCAGGAAAGAGAAAAATGGATAAAGAAGTTGTGGTCCTTATGTACAATGGAATATCACTCAGCCGTGAAATCAATGTCATAAGGCTAGTAGCAGCATGATGAGTGGATTTAGGTACGACGACTCTAAGTGAAATAAGTCACACAGAAAAGGACACTTCTCATAAGGTATCACTGATAGAGGGAATGTAAAAACCGTTACACTTGAACTGAATTACAAAACAGAACAGAGTCACACATGCAGAAAACACACTATGGCTGCTTAACGGGAAAGGTGAGGTGGGGTGATACATAAAACAAGGGTTTCAAATTAGCTCAGATACCGTTCCATAAACCCAATATGTAATAGACAAGACCTACTCCTTGCTCAGAGAACTGGACTCAACACGCGCTATTCACCGCACAAGAATATATCTGACTAGTAATAATCTTAAAACCTATGTATTGATATCTCTCTGTTAGTGTGTCAAGTGGGTGTAAAGCGGCATAAACACAGCAGTGAAAAGCAGCTAAACCCCATTATAAAAATAAATTACTTTGAAAAACCCATGAAACAAAGACAGTGAAAGAGATAGAAATTCTTACACAATGCGTTCAGGGGCTGTGATGCAACCTGGATTGACCATATCTAGACCCACAGCTGGATGAGACATAAGGGTGGACACTGTTGCGGCTGAGAGGTTTGGTGAGGTTGGGTGAGCAAACGCAGCCCCTTTAAAGTAATACTGCGTGGTACCCATCGCATGGGTCCCAAATCTCCAGGTTCAAGGGCATCTTCCTATATCGGAAACATGCATGAGAAACCCAGAAGATGGTACACCGTGTGATGTGGAAAGGTTTCTAAAACGCACCTCATTTCTCATCTCCTTGTGCCCGGGTTCGCTATTCCAGCCGCTTTACTAGCAATCTCCCTACTTGGAGCATCAGCACCTTTAAGCTCCTGTTCCGTACAGGTTGCAATTTGTCCTGAGGATGAACTGGAAGACGTGGAACCAATGAGAGACTAGCTCTTGGTATTGGGACAGGCACAGGTCACTCTATTTTCCCATCAGGAAGAAGAATTAACCACAGGCTCAGCCTGCCCCCGGAACCAGAACAGGGCCTGAAGGCATCCTGCGCTTTTGCGGCCAGCTCCCTAAAAAGCGAGTTGTAAAATGGAGGTTCAGGGCACTGCAATTCACAAACCTGCAGAGTTATAAATGATAACTCTCGTCCACAAATATATTGAGGGAAGGCAAAGAAGAGGATTTGAAATCAAGGCAGAATTGCAGGAAACAGATTTCAGGAGGTAGATTCGAATCGCCTTTAAAGCACATGAAAAGCGTCAAAACGTTGACAATGATGCCCTTGGCCAAAAAGGGCGTATGCGTTTTTTCCTGAAGATATTCAGGAAAAAACGCATACGCCCTTTTTGGCCAACCAAGCAACCTGGAAAGGCAAATCAGCGCTACAAAGATGTCTCACTTCCCATCGGTCAAAAGGGCCATGCTGAAAAAAGTCTCAAAACCAAAAATGCAGGACAGGCCATGGAGAAATGGGAGCCTTGCTACACTGATGGGCGGGATGTAAATTGTCAACAGCCACTCTGGAGAAGTGTACGGTGAGTCCTGAAACGTCTAAAAAGCAAAGCTTAGAGAGCATAGGGCACTTCCACTCATGGGGGTATAAATTGGGAAAATTAAAAATCAGCAAGACACAAGCACCCCAAAGTTTAGGGCTGCTCTGTTGACAAGGACCTCCACTTCATTCCACCTTCAATATCCCAGGAAAGAGAAAAATGGATAAAGAAGTTGTGGTCCTTATGTACAATGGAATATCACTCAGCCGTGAAATCAATGTCATAAGGCTAGTAGCAGCATGATGAGTGGATTTAGGTACGACGACTCTAAGTGAAATAAGTCACACAGAAAAGGACACTTCTCATAATGTATCACTGATAGAGGGAATGTAAAAACCGTTACACTTGAACTGAATTACAAAACAGAACAGAGTCACACATGCAGAAAACACACTATGGCTGCTTAACGGGAAAGGTGAGGTGGGGTGATACATAAAACAAGGGTTTCAAATTAGCTCAGATACCGTTCCATAAACCCAATATGTAATAGACAAGACCTACTCCTTGCTCAGAGAACTGGACTCAACACGCCCTATTCACCGCACAAGAATATATCTGACTAGTAATAATCTTAAAACCTATGTATTGATATCTCTCTGTTAGTGTGTCAAGTGGGTGTAAAGCGGCATAAACACAGCAGTGAAAAGCAGCTAAACCCCATTATAAAAATAAATTACTTTGAAAAACCCATGAAACAAAGACAGTGAAAGAGAGCGAAGTTCTTACACAATGCGTTCAGGGGCTGTGATGCAACCTGGATTGACCATATCTAGACCCACAGCTGGATGAGACATAAGGGTGGACACTGTTGCGGCTGAGAGGTTTGGTGAGGTTCGGTGAGCAAACGCAGCCCCTTTAAAGTAATACTGCGTGGTACCCATCGCATGGGTCCCAAATCTCCAGGTTCAAGGGCATCTTCCTACATCGAAAACATGCATGAGAAACCCAGAAGATGGTACACCGTGTGATGGGGAAAGGTTTCTAAAACGCACCTCATTTCTCATCTCTTTGTGCTCGGGTTCGCCATTCCAGCCACTTTACTAGCAATCTCCCTCCTTGGAGCATCATAACCTTTAACCTCCTGTTCCGTACAGGTTGCAATTTGTCCTGAGGATGAACGGGAAGACGTGAAACCAATGAGAGACTATCTCTTGGTGTTGGGACAGGCACAGGTCACTCTATTTTCCCATCAGGAAGAAGAATTAACCAAAGGCTCAGCCTGCCCCCCGGAACAAGAACAGGGCCTGAAGCCATCCTGCGCTTTTGCGGCCATCTCCCAAAAACGCGAGTTGTAAAATGGAGGTTCAGGGCACTGCAATTCACAAACCTGCAGAGTTATAAATGATAACTCTCGTCCACAAATATATTGAGGGAAGGCAAAGAAGAGGATTTGAAATCAAGGCAGAATTGCAGGAAACAGATTTCAGGAGGTAGATTCGAATCGCCTTTAAAGCACATGAAAAGCGGCAAAACGTTGACAATGATGCCCTTGGCCAAAAAGGGCGTATGCGTTTTTTCCTGAATATATTCAGGAAAAAACGCATACGCCCTTTTTGGCCAACCAAGCAACCTGGAAAGGCAAATCAGCGCTACAAAGATGTCTCGCTTCCCATCGGTCAAAAGGGCCATGCTGAAAAAAGTCTCAAAACCAAAAATGCAGGACAGGCCATGGAGAAATGGGAGCCTTGCTACACTGATGGGCGGGATGTAAATTGTCAACAGCCACTCTGGAGAAGTGTACGGTGAGTCCTGAAACGTCTAAAAAGCAAAGCTTAGAGAGCATAGGGCACTTCCACTCATGGGGGTATAAATTGGGAAAATGAAAAATCAGCAAGACACAAGCACCCCAAAGTTTAGGGCTGCTCTGTTGACAAGGACCTCCACTTCATTCCACCTTCAATATCCCAGGAAAGAGAAAAATGGATAAAGAAGTTGTGGTCCTTATGTACAATGGAATATCACTCAGCCGTGAAATCAATGTCATAAGGCTAGTAGCAGCATGATGAGTGGATTTAGGTACGACGACTCTAAGTGAAATAAGTCAAACAGAAAAGGACACTTCTCATAAGGTATCACTGATAGAGGGAATGTAAAAACCGTTACACTTGAACTGAATTACAAAACAGAACAGAGTCACACATGCAGAAAACACACTATGGCTGCTTCACGGGAAAGGTGAGGTGGGGTGATACATAAAACAAGGGTTTCAAATTAGCTCAGATACCGTTCCATAAACCCAATATGTAATAGACAAGACCTACTCCTTGCTCAGAGAACTGGACTCAACACGCCCTATTCACCGCACAAGAATATATCTGACTAGTAATAATCTTAAAACCTATGTATTGATATCTCTCTGTTAGTGTGTCAAGTGGGTGTAAAGCGGCATAAACACAGCAGTGAAAAGCAGCTAAACCCCATTATAAAAATAAATTACTTTGAAAAACCCATGAAACAAAGACAGTGAAAGAGAGCGAAGTTCTTACACAATGCGTTCAGGGGCTGTGATGCAACCTGGATTGACCATATCTAGACCCACAGCTGGATGAGACATAAGGGTGGACACTGTTGCGGCTGAGAGGTTTGGTGAGGTTGGGTGAGCAAACGCAGCCCCTTTAAAGTAATACTGCGTGGTACCCATCGCATGGGTCCCAAATCTCCAGGTTCAAGGGCATCTTCCTACATCGGAAACATGCATGAGAAACCCAGAAGATGGTACACCGTGTGATGGGGAAAGGTTTCTAAAACGCACCTCATTTCTCATCTCCTTGTGCTCGGGTTCGCCATTCCAGCCACTTTACTAGCAATCTCCCTCCTTGGAGCATCATCACCTTTAACCTCCTGTTCCGTACAGGTTGCAATTTGTCCTGAGGATGAACGGGAAGACGTGAAACCAATGAGAGACTATCTCTTGGTGTTGGGACAGGCACAGGTCACTCTATTTTCCCATCAGGAAGAAGAATTAACCACAGGCTCAGCCTGCCCCCCGGAACAAGAACAGGGCCTGAAGCCATCCTGCGCTTTTGCGGCCATCTCCCAAAAACGCGAGTTGTAAAATGGAGGTTCAGGGCACTGCAATTCACAAACCTGCAGAGTTATAAATGATAACTCTCGTCCACAAATATATTGAGGGAAGGCAAAGAAGAGGATTTGAAATCAAGGCAGAATTGCAGGAAACAGATTTCAGGAGGTAGATTCGAATCGCCTTTAAAGCACATGAAAAGCGGCAAAACGTTGACAATGATGCCCTTGGCCAAAAAGGGCGTATGCGTTTTTTCCTGAATATATTCAGGAAAAAACGCATACGCCCTTTTTGGCCAACCAAGCAACCTGGAAAGGCAAATCAGCGCTACAAAGATGTCTCGCTTCCCATCGGTCAAAAGGGCCATGCTGAAAAAAGTCTCAAAACCAAAAATGCAGGACAGGCCATGGAGAAATGGGAGCCTTGCTACACTGATGGGCGGGATGTAAATTGTCAACAGCCACTCTGGAGAAGTGTACGGTGAGTCCTGAAACGTCTAAAAAGCAAAGCTTAGAGAGCATAGGGCACTTCCACTCATGGGGGTATAAATTGGGAAAATGAAAAATCAGCAAGACACAAGCACCCCAAAGTTTAGGGCTGCTCTGTTGACAAGGACCTCCACTTCATTCCACCTTCAATATCCCAGGAAAGAGAAAAATGGATAAAGAAGTTGTGGTCCTTATGTACAATGGAATATCACTCAGCCGTGAAATCAATGTCATAAGGCTAGTAGCAGCATGATGAGTGGAT
Source organism: Balaenoptera borealis (assembly GCF_965194805.1). NCBI lineage: Eukaryota > Metazoa > Chordata > Mammalia > Artiodactyla > Balaenopteridae > Balaenoptera > Balaenoptera borealis. The sequence goes on along the minus strand of NW_028123217.1, from coordinate 106,026 downwards.
TTAGGTACGACGACTCTAAGTGAAATAAGTCACACAGAAAAGGACACTTCTCATAAGGTATCACTTATAGAGGGAATGTAAAAACCGTTACACTTGAACTGAATTACAAAACAGAACAGAGTCACACATGCAGAAAACACACTATGGCTACTTAACGGGAAAGGTGAGGTGGGGTGATACATAAAACAAGGGTTTCAAATTAGCTCAGATACCGTTCCATAAAACCAATATGTAATAGACAAGACCTACTCCTTGCTCAGAGAACTGGACTCAACACGCCCTATTCACCGCACAAGAATATATCTGACTAGTAATAATCTTAAAAGCTATGTATTGATATCTCTCTGTTAGTGTGTCAAGTGGGTGTAAAGCGGCATAAACACAGCAGTGAAAAGCAGCTAAACCCCATTATAAAAATAAATTACTTTGAAAAACCCATGAAACAAAGACAGTGAAAGAGAGCGAAATTCTTACACAATGCGTTCAGGGGCTGTGATGCAACCTGGATTGACCATATCTAGACCCACAGCTGAATGAGACATAAGGGTGGACACTGTTGCGGCTGAGAGGTTTGGTGAGGTTGGGTGAGCAAACGCAGCCCCTTTAAAGTAATACTGCGTGGTACCCATCGCATGGGTCCCAAATCTCCAGGTTCAAGGGCATCTTCCTACATCGGAAACATGCATGAGAAACCCAGAAGATGGTACACCGTGTGATGGGGAAAGGTTTCTAAAACGCACCTCATTTCTCATCTCCTTGTGCTCGGGTTCGCCATTCCAGCCACTTTACTAGCAATCTCCCTACTTGGAGCATCAGCACCTTTAACCTCCTGTTCCGTACAGGTTGCAATTTGTCCTGAGGATGAACGGGAAGACGTGAAACCAATGAGAGACTATCTCTTGGTGTTGGGACAGGCACAGGTCACTCTATTTTCCCATCAGGAAGAAGAATTAACCAAAGGCTCAGCCTGCCCCCCGGAACAAGAACAGGGCCTGAAACCATCCTGCGCTTTTGCGGCCATCTCCCAAAAACGCGAGTTGTAAAATGGAGGTTCAGGGCACTGCAATTCACAAACCTGCAGAGTTATAAATGATAACTCTCGTCCACAAATATATTGAGGGAAGGCAAAGAAGAGGATTTGAAATCAAGGCAGAATTGCAGGAAACAGATTTCAGGAGGTAGATTCGAATCGCCTTTAAAGCACATGAAAAGCGGCAAAACGTTGACAATGATGCCCTTGGCCAAAAAGGGCGTATGCGTTTTTTCCTGAATATATTCAGGAAAAAACGCATACGCCCTTTTTGGCCAACCAAGCAACCTGGAAAGGCAAATCAGCGCTACAAAGATGTCTCACTTCCCATCGGTCAAAAGGGCCATGCTGAAAAAAGTGTCAAAACCAGAAATGCAGGACAGGCCATGGAGAAATGGGAGCCTTGCTACACTGATGGGCGGGATGTAAATTGTCAACAGCCACTCTGGAGAAGCGTACGGTGAGTCCTGAAACGTCTAAAAAGCAAAGCTTAGAGAGCATAGGGCACTTCCACTCATGGGGGTATAAATTGGGAAAATTAAAAATCAGCAAGACACAAGCACCCCAAAGTTTAGGGCTGCTCTGTTGACAAGGACCTCCACTTCATTCCACCTTCAATATCCCAGGAAAGAGAAAAATGGATAAAGAAGTTGTGGTCCTTATGTACAATGGAATATCACTCAGCCATGAAATCAATGTCATAAGGCTAGTAGCAGCATGATGAGTGGATTTAGGTACGACGATTCTAAGTGAAATAAGTCACACAGAAAAGGACACTTCTCATAAGGTATCACTGATAGAGGGAATGTAAAAACCGTTACACTTGAACTGAATTACAAAACAGAACAGAGTCACACATGCAGAAAACACACTATGGCTGCTTCACGGGAAAGGTGAGGTGGGGTGATACATAAAACAAGGGTTTCAAATTAGCTCAGATACCGTTCCATAAAACCAATATGTAATAGACAAGACCTACTCCTTGCTCAGAGAACTGGACTCAACACGCCCTATTCACCGCACAAGAATATATCTGACTAGTAATAATCTTAAAACCTATGTATAGATATCTCTCTGTTAGTGTGTCAAGTGGGTGTAAAGCGGCATAAACACAGAAGGGAAAAGCAGCTAAACCCCATTATAAAAATAAATTACTTTGAATAACCCATGAAACAAAGACAGTGAAAGAGAGCGAAATTCTTACACAATTCGTTCAGGGGCTGTGATGCAACCTGGATTGACCATATCTAGACCCACAGCTGGATGAGACATAAGGGTGGACACTCTTGGGGCTGAGAGGTTTGGTGAGGTTGGGTGAGCAAACGCAGACCCTTTACAGTAATACTGCATGGTACCCATCGCATGGGTCACAAATCTCCAGGTTCAAGGGCATCTTCCTACATCGAAAACATGCATGAGAAACCCAGAAGATGGTACACCGTGTGATGTGGAAAAGTTTCTAAAACGCACCTCATTTCTCATCTCCTTGTGGCCGGGTTCGCTATTCCAGCCGCTTTACTAGCAATCTCCCTACTTGGAGCATCAGCACCTTTAAGCTCCTGTTCCGTACAGGTTGCAATTTGTCCTGAGGATGAACTGGAAGACGTGGAACCAATGAGAGACTAGCTCTTGGTGTTGGGACAGGCACAGGTCACTCTATTTTCCCATCAGGAAGAAGAATTAACCACAGGCTCAGCCTGCCCCCCAGAACCAGAACAGGGCCTGAAGGCATCCTGCGCTTTTGCGGCCAGCTCCCTAAAAAGCGAGCTGTAAAATGGAGGTTCAGGGCACTGCAATTCACAAACCTGCAGAGTTATAAATGATAACTCTCGTCCACAAATATATTGAGGGAAGGCAAAGAAGAGGATTTGAAATCAAGGCAGAATTGCAGGAAACAGATTTCAGGAGGTAGATTCGAATCGCCTTTAAAGCACATGAAAAGCGGCAAAACGTTGATAATGATGCCCTTGGCCAAAAAGGGCGTATGCGTTTTTTCCTGAATATATTCAGGAAAAAACGCATACGCCCTTTTTGGCCAACCAAGCAACCTGGAAAGGCAAATCAGCGCTACAAAGATGTCTCGCTTCCCATCGGTCAAAAGGGCCATGCTGAAAAAAGTCTCAAAACCAAAAATGCAGGACAGGCCATGGAGAAATGGGAGCCTTGCTACACTGATGGGCGGGATGTAAATTGTCAACAGCCACTCTGGAGAAGTGTACGGTGAGTCCTGAAACGTCTAAAAAGCAAAGCTTAGAGAGCATAGGGCACTTCCACTCATGGGGGTATAAATTGGGAAAATTAAAAATCAGCAAGACACAAGCACCCCAAAGTTTAGGGCTGCTCTGTTGACAAGGACCTCCACTTCATTCCACCTTCAATATCCCAGGAAAGAGAAAAATGGATAAAGAAGTTGTGGTCCTTATGTACAATGGAATATCACTCAGCCATGAAATCAATGTCATAAGGCTAGTAGCAGCATGATGAGTGGATTTAGGTACGACGACTCTAAGTGAAATAAGTCACACAGAAAAGGACACTTCTCATAAGGTATCACTTATAGAGGGAATGTAAAAACCGTTACACTTGAACTGAATTACAAAACAGAACAGAGTCACACATGCAGAAAACACACTATGGCTGCTTAACGGGAAAGGTGAGGTGGGGTGATACATAAAACAAGGGTTTCAAATTAGCTCAGATACCGTTCCATAAACCCAATATGTAATAGACAAGACCTACTCCTTGCTCAGAGAACTGGACTCAACACGCCCTATTCACCGCACAAGAATATATCTGACTAGTAATAATCTTAAAACCTATGTATTGATATCTCTCTGTTAGTGTGTCAAGTGGGTGTAAAGCGGCATAAACACAGCAGTGAAAAGCAGCTAAACCCCATTATAAAAATAAATTACTTTGAAAAACCCATGAAACAAAGACAGTGAAAGAGAGCGAAATTCTTACACAATGCGTTCAGGGGCTGTGATGCAACCTGGATTGACCATATCTAGACCCACAGCTGAATGAGACATAAGGGTGGACACTGTTGCGGCTGAGAGGTTTGGTGAGGTTGGGTGAGCAAACGCAGCCCCTTTAAAGTAATACTGCGTGGTACCCATCGCATGGGTCCCAAATCTCCAGGTTCAAGGGCATCTTCCTACATCGGAAACATGCATGAGAAACCCAGAAGATGGTACACCGTGTGATGGGGAAAGGTTTCTAAAACGCACCTCATTTCTCATCTCCTTGTGCTCGGGTTCGCCATTCCAGCCACTTTACTAGCAATCTCCCTCCTTGGAGCATCATCACCTTTAACCTCCTGTTCCGTACAGGTTGCAATTTGTCCTGAGGATGAACGGGAAGACGTGAAACCAATGAGAGACTATCTCTTGGTGTTGGGACAGGCACAGGTCACTCTATTTTCCCATCAGGAAGAAGAATTAACCACAGGGTCAGCCTGCCCCCCGGAACAAGAACAGGGCCTGAAGCCATCCTGCGCTTTTGCGGCCATCTCCCAAAAACGCGAGTTGTAAAATGGAGGTTCAGGGCACTGCAATTCACAAACCTGCAGAGTTATAAATGATAACTCTCGTCCACAAATATATTGAGGGAAGGCAAAGATGAGGATTTGAAATCAAGGCAGAATTGCAGGAAACAGATTTCAGGAGGTAGATTCGAATCGCCTTTAAAGCACATGAAAAGCGGCAAAACGTTGACAATGATGCCCTTGGCCAAAAAGGGCGTATGCGTTTTTTCCTGAATATATTCAGGAAAAAACGCATACGCCCTTTTTGGCCAACCAAGCAACCTGGAAAGGCAAATCAGCGCTACAAAGATGTGTCACTTCCCATCGGTCAAAAGGGCCATGCTGAAAAAAGTGTCAAAACCAGAAATGCAGGACAGGCCATGGAGAAATGGGAGCCTTGCTACACTGATGGGCGGGATGTAAATTGTCAACAGCCACTCTGGAGAAGCGTACGGTGAGTCCTGAAACGTCTAAAAAGCAAAGCTTAGAGAGCATAGGGCACTTCCACTCATGGGGGTATAAATTGGGAAAATTAAAAATCAGCAAGACACAAGCACCCCAAAGTTTAGGGCTGCTCTGTTGACAAGGACCTCCACTTCATTCCACCTTCAATATCCCAGGAAAGAGAAAAATGGATAAAGAAGTTGTGGTCCTTATGTACAATGGAATATCACTCAGCCATGAAATCAATGTCATAAGGCTAGTAGCAGCATGATGAGTGGATTTAGGTACGACGATTCTAAGTGAAATAAGTCACACAGAAAAGGACACTTCTCATAAGGTATCACTGATAGAGGGAATGTAAAAACCGTTACACTTGAACTGAATTACAAAACAGAACAGAGTCACACATGCAGAAAACACACTATGGCTGCTTCACGGGAAAGGTGAGGTGGGGTGATACATAAAACAAGGGTTTCAAATTAGCTCAGATACCGTTCCATAAAACCAATATGTAATAGACAAGACCTACTCCTTGCTCAGAGAACTGGACTCAACACGCCCTATTCACCGCACAAGAATATATCTGACTAGTAATAATCTTAAAACCTATGTATAGATATCTCTCTGTTAGTGTGTCAAGTGGGTGTAAAGCGGCATAAACACAGAAGTGAAAAGCAGCTAAACCCCATTATAAAAATAAATTACTTTGAATAACCCATGAAACAAAGACAGTGAAAGAGAGCGAAATTCTTACACAATTCGTTCAGGGGCTGTGATGCAACCTGGATTGACCATATCTAGACCCACAGCTGGATGAGACATAAGGGTGGACACTCTTGGGGCTGAGAGGTTTGGTGAGGTTGGGTGAGCAAACGCAGACCCTTTACAGTAATACTGCATGGTACCCATCGCATGGGTCACAAATCTCCAGGTTCAAGGGCATCTTCCTACATCGAAAACATGCATGAGAAACCCAGAAGATGGTACACCGTGTGATGTGGAAAAGTTTCTAAAACGCACCTCATTTCTCATCTCCTTGTGGCCGGGTTCGCTATTCCAGCCGCTTTACTAGCAATCTCCCTACTTGGAGCATCAGCACCTTTAAGCTCCTGTTCCGTACAGGTTGCAATTTGTCCTGAGGATGAACTGGAAGACGTGGAACCAATGAGAGACTAGCTCTTGGTGTTGGGACAGGCACAGGTCACTCTATTTTCCCATCAGGAAGAAGAATTAACCACAGGCTCAGCCTGCCCCCCGGAACCAGAACAGGGCCTGAAGGCATCCTGCGTTTTGCGGCCAGCTCCCTAAAAAGCGAGCTGTAAAATGGAGGTTCAGGGCACTGCAATTCACAAACCTGCAGAGTTATAAATGATAACTCTCGTCCACAAATATATTGAGGGAAGGCAAAGAAGAGGATTTGAAATCAAGGCAGAATTGCAGGAAACAGATTTCAGGAGGTAGATTCGAATCGCCTTTAAAGCACATGAAAAGCGGCAAAACGTTGATAATGATGCCCTTGGCCAAAAAGGGCGTATGCGTTTTTTCCTGAATATATTCAGGAAAAAACGCATACGCCCTTTTTGGCCAACCAAGCAACCTGGAAAGGCAAATCAGCGCTACAAAGATGTCTCGCTTCCCATCGGTCAAAAGGGCCATGCTGAAAAAAGTCTCAAAACCAAAAATGCAGGACAGGCCATGGAGAAATGGGAGCCTTGCTACACTGATGGGCGGGATGTAAATTGTCAACAGCCACTCTGGAGAAGTGTACGGTGAGTCCTGAAACGTCTAAAAAGCAAAGCTTAGAGAGCATAGGGCACTTCCACTCATGGGGGTATAAATTGGGAAAATTAAAAATCAGCAAGACACAAGCACCCCAAAGTTTAGGGCTGCTCTGTTGACAAGGACCTCCACTTCATTCCACCTTCAATATCCCAGGAAAGAGAAAAATGGATAAAGAAGTTGTGGTCCTTATGTACAATGGAATATCACTCAGCCATGAAATCAATGTCATAAGGCTAGTAGCAGCATGATGAGTGGATTTAGGTACGACGACTCTAAGTGAAATAAGTCACACAGAAAAGGACACTTCTCATAAGGTATCACTTATAGAGGGAATGTAAAAACCGTTACACTTGAACTGAATTACAAAACAGAACAGAGTCACACATGCAGAAAACACACTATGGCTGCTTAACGGGAAAGGTGAGGTGGGGTGATACATAAAACAAGGGTTTCAAATTAGCTCAGATACCGTTCCATAAACCCAATATGTAATAGACAAGACCTACTCCTTGCTCAGAGAACTGGACTCAACACGCCCTATTCACCGCACAAGAATATATCTGACTAGTAATAATCTTAAAACCTATGTATTGATATCTCTCTGTTAGTGTGTCAAGTGGGTGTAAAGCGGCATAAACACAGCAGTGAAAAGCAGCTAAACCCCATTATAAAAATAAATTACTTTGAAAAACCCATGAAACAAAGACAGTGAAAGAGAGCGAAATTCTTACACAATGCGTTCAGGGGCTGTGATGCAACCTGGATTGACCATATCTAGACCCACAGCTGAATGAGACATAAGGGTGGACACTGTTGCGGCTGAGAGGTTTGGTGAGGTTGGGTGAGCAAACGCAGCCCCTTTAAAGTAATACTGCGTGGTACCCATCGCATGGGTCCCAAATCTCCAGGTTCAAGGGCATCTTCCTACATCGGAAACATGCATGAGAAACCCAGAAGATGGTACACCGTGTGATGGGGAAAGGTTTCTAAAACGCACCTCATTTCTCATCTCCTTGTGCTCGGGTTCGCCATTCCAGCCACTTTACTAGCAATCTCCCTCCTTGGAGCATCATCACCTTTAACCTCCTGTTCCGTACAGGTTGCAATTTGTCCTGAGGATGAACGGGAAGACGTGAAACCAATGAGAGACTATCTCTTGGTGTTGGGACAGGCACAGGTCACTCTATTTTCCCATCAGGAAGAAGAATTAACCACAGGGTCAGCCTGCCCCCCGGAACAAGAACAGGGCCTGAAGCCATCCTGCGCTTTTGCGGCCATCTCCCAAAAACGCGAGTTGTAAAATGGAGGTTCAGGGCACTGCAATTCACAAACCTGCAGAGTTATAAATGATAACTCTCGTCCACAAATATATTGAGGGAAGGCAAAGATGAGGATTTGAAATCAAGGCAGAATTGCAGGAAACAGATTTCAGGAGGTAGATTCGAATCGCCTTTAAAGCACATGAAAAGCGGCAAAACGTTGACAATGATGCCCTTGGCCAAAAAGGGCGTATGCGTTTTTTCCTGAATATATTCAGGAAAAAACGCATACGCCCTTTTTGGCCAACCAAGCAACCTGGAAAGGCAAATCAGCGCTACAAAGATGTGTCACTTCCCATCGGTCAAAAGGGCCATGCTGAAAAAAGTGTCAAAACCAGAAATGCAGGACAGGCCATGGAGAAATGGGAGCCTTGCTACACTGATGGGCGGGATGTAAATTGTCAACAGCCACTCTGGAGAAGCGTACGGTGAGTCCTGAAACGTCTAAAAAGCAAAGCTTAGAGAGCATAGGGCACTTCCACTCATGGGGGTATAAATTGGGAAAATTAAAAATCAGCAAGACACAAGCACCCCAAAGTTTAGGGCTGCTCTGTTGACAAGGACCTCCACTTCATTCCACCTTCAATATCCCAGGAAAGAGAAAAATGGATAAAGAAGTTGTGGTCCTTATGTACAATGGAATATCACTCAGCCATGAAATCAATGTCATAAGGCTAGTAGCAGCATGATGAGTGGATTTAGGTACGACGATTCTAAGTGAAATAAGTCACACAGAAAAGGACACTTCTCATAAGGTATCACTGATAGAGGGAATGTAAAAACCGTTACACTTGAACTGAATTACAAAACAGAACAGAGTCACACATGCAGAAAACACACTATGGCTGCTTCACGGGAAAGGTGAGGTGGGGTGATACATAAAACAAGGGTTTCAAATTAGCTCAGATACCGTTCCATAAAACCAATATGTAATAGACAAGACCTACTCCTTGCTCAGAGAACTGGACTCAACACGCCCTATTCACCGCACAAGAATATATCTGACTAGTAATAATCTTAAAACCTATGTATAGATATCTCTCTGTTAGTGTGTCAAGTGGGTGTAAAGCGGCATAAACACAGAAGTGAAAAGCAGCTAAACCCCATTATAAAAATAAATTACTTTGAATAACCCATGAAACAAAGACAGTGAAAGAGAGCGAAATTCTTACACAATTCGTTCAGGGGCTGTGATGCAACCTGGATTGACCATATCTAGACCCACAGCTGGATGAGACATAAGGGTGGACACTCTTGGGGCTGAGAGGTTTGGTGAGGTTGGGTGAGCAAACGCAGACCCTTTACAGTAATACTGCATGGTACCCATCGCATGGGTCACAAATCTCCAGGTTCAAGGGCATCTTCCTACATCGAAAACATGCATGAGAAACCCAGAAGATGGTACACCGTGTGATGTGGAAAAGTTTCTAAAACGCACCTCATTTCTCATCTCCTTGTGGCCGGGTTCGCTATTCCAGCCGCTTTACTAGCAATCTCCCTACTTGGAGCATCAGCACCTTTAAGCTCCTGTTCCGTACAGGTTGCAATTTGTCCTGAGGATGAACTGGAAGACGTGGAACCAATGAGAGACTAGCTCTTGGTGTTGGGACAGGCACAGGTCACTCTATTTTCCCATCAGGAAGAAGAATTAACCACAGGCTCAGCCTGCCCCCCGGAACCAGAACAGGGCCTGAAGGCATCCTGCGTTTTGCGGCCAGCTCCCTAAAAAGCGAGCTGTAAAATGGAGGTTCAGGGCACTGCAATTCACAAACCTGCAGAGTTATAAATGATAACTCTCGTCCACAAATATATTGAGGGAAGGCAAAGAAGAGGATTTGAAATCAAGGCAGAATTGCAGGAAACAGATTTCAGGAGGTAGATTCGAATCGCCTTTAAAGCACATGAAAAGCGGCAAAACGTTGATAATGATGCCCTTGGCCAAAAAGGGCGTATGCGTTTTTTCCTGAATATATTCAGGAAAAAACGCATACGCCCTTTTTGGCCAACCAAGCAACCTGGAAAGGCAAATCAGCGCTACAAAGATGTCTCGCTTCCCATCGGTCAAAAGGGCCATGCTGAAAAAAGTCTCAAAACCAAAAATGCAGGACAGGCCATGGAGAAATGGGAGCCTTGCTACACTGATGGGCGGGATGTAAATTGTCAACAGCCACTCTGGAGAAGTGTACGGTGAGTCCTGAAACGTCTAAAAAGCAAAGCTTAGAGAGCATAGGGCACTTCCACTCATGGGGGTATAAATTGGGAAAATTAAAAATCAGCAAGACACAAGCACCCCAAAGTTTAGGGCTGCTCTGTTGACAAGGACCTCCACTTCATTCCACCTTCAATATCCCAGGAAAGAGAAAAATGGATAAAGAAGTTGTGGTCCTTATGTACAATGGAATATCACTCAGCCATGAAATCAATGTCATAAGGCTAGTAGCAGCATGATGAGTGGATTTAGGTACGACGACTCTAAGTGAAATAAGTCACACAGAAAAGGACACTTCTCATAAGGTATCACTTATAGAGGGAATGTAAAAACCGTTACACTTGAACTGAATTACAAAACAGAACAGAGTCACACATGCAGAAAACACACTATGGCTGCTTAACGGGAAAGGTGAGGTGGGGTGATACATAAAACAAGGGTTTCAAATTAGCTCAGATACCGTTCCATAAACCCAATATGTAATAGACAAGACCTACTCCTTGCTCAGAGAACTGGACTCAACACGCCCTATTCACCGCACAAGAATATATCTGACTAGTAATAATCTTAAAAGCTATGTATTGATATCTCTCTGTTAGTGTGTCAAGTGGGTGTAAAGCGGCATAAACACAGCAGTGAAAAGCAGCTAAACCCCATTATAAAAATAAATTACTTTGAAAAACCCATGAAACAAAGACAGTGAAAGAGAGCGAAATTCTTACACAATGCGTTCAGGGGCTGTGATGCAACCTGGATTGACCATATCTAGACCCACAGCTGAATGAGACATAAGGGTGGACACTGTTGCGGCTGAGAGGTTTGGTGAGGTTGGGTGAGCAAACGCAGCCCCTTTAAAGTAATACTGCGTGGTACCCATCGCATGGGTCCCAAATCTCCAGGTTCAAGGGCATCTTCCTACATCGGAAACATGCATGAGAAACCCAGAAGATGGTACACCGTGTGATGGGGAAAGGTTTCTAAAACGCACCTCATTTCTCATCTCCTTGTGCTCGGGTTCGCCATTCCAGCCACTTTACTAGCAATCTCCCTCCTTGGAGCATCATCACCTTTAACCTCCTGTTCCGTACAGGTTGCAATTTGTCCTGAGGATGAACGGGAAGACGTGAAACCAATGAGAGACTATCTCTTGGTGTTGGGACAGGCACAGGTCACTCTATTTTCCCATCAGGAAGAAGAATTAACCACAGGCTCAGCCTGCCCCCCGGAACAAGAACAGGGCCTGAAGCCATCCTGCGCTTTTGCGGCCATCTCCCAAAAACGCGAGTTGTAAAATGGAGGTTCAGGGCACTGCAATTCACAAACCTGCAGAGTTATAAATGATAACTCTCGTCCACAAATATATTGAGGGAAGGCAAAGAAGAGGATTTGAAATCAAGGCAGAATTGCAGGAAACAGATTTCAGGAGGTAGATTCGAATCGCCTTTAAAGCACATGAAAAGCGGCAAAACGTTGACAATGATGCCCTTGGCCAAAAAGGGCGTATGCGTTTTTTCCTGAATATATTCAGGAAAAAACGCATACGCCCTTTTTGGCCAACCAAGCAACCTGGAAAGGCAAATCAGCGCTACAAAGATGTCTCGCTTCCCATCGGTCAAAAGGGCCATGCTGAAAAAAGTGTCAAAACCAGAAATGCAGGACAGGCCATGGAGAAATGGGAGCCTTGCTACACTGATGGGCGGGATGTAAATTGTCAACAGCCACTCTGGAGAAGCGTACGGTAAGTCCTGAAAAGTCTAAAAAGCAAAGCTTAGAGAGCATAGGGCACTTCCACTCATGGGGGTATAAATTGGGAAAATTAAAAATCAGCAAGACACAAGCACCCCAAAGTTTAGGGCTGCTCTGTTGACAAGGACCTCCACTTCATTCCACCTTCAATATCCCAGGAAAGAGAAAAATGGATAAAGAAGTTGTGGTCCTTATGTACAATGGAATATCACTCAGCCATGAAATCAATGTCATAAGGCTAGTAGCAGCATGATGAGTGGATTTAGGTACGACGATTCTAAGTGAAATAAGTCACACAGAAAAGGACACTTCTCATAAGGTATCACTGATAGAGGGAATGTAAAAACCGTTACACTTGAACTGAATTACAAAACAGAACAGAGTCACACATGCAGAAAACACACTATGGCTGCTTAACGGGAAAGGTGAGGTGGGGTGATACATAAAACAAGGGTTTCAAATTAGCTCAGATACCGTTCCATAAACCCAATATGTAATAGACAAGACCTACTCCTTGCTCAGAGAACTGGACTCAACACGCCCTATTCACCGCACAAGAATATATCTGACTAGTAATAATCTTAAAACCTATGTATTGATATCTCTCTGTTAGTGTGTCAAGTGGGTGTAAAGCGGCATAAACACAGCAGTGAAAAGCAGCTAAACCCCATTATAAAAATAAATTACTTTGAAAAACCCATGAAACAAAGACAGTGAAAGAGAGCGAAATTCTTACACAATGCGTTCAGGGGCTGTGATGCAACCTGGATTGACCATATCTAGACCCACAGCTGGATGAGACATAAGGGTGGACACTGTTGCGGCTGAGAGGTTTGGTGAGGTTGGGTGAGCAAACGCAGCCCCTTTAAAGTAATACTGCGTGGTACCCATCGCATGGGTCCCAAATCTCCAGGTTCAAGGGCATCTTCCTACATCGGAAACATGCATGAGAAACCCAGAAGATGGTACACCGTGTGATGGGGAAAGGTTTCTAAAACGCACCTCATTTCTCATCTCCTTGTGCTCGGGTTCGCCATTCCAGCCACTTTACTAGCAATCTCCCTCCTTGGAGCATCATCACCTTTAACCTCCTGTTCCGTACAGGTTGCAATTTGTCCTGAGGATGAACGGGAAGACGTGAAACCAATGAGAGACTATCTCTTGGTGTTGGGACAGGCACAGGTCACTCTATTTTCCCATCAGGAAGAAGAATTAACCACAGGCTCAGCCTGCCCCCCGGAACAAGAACAGGGCCTGAAGCCATCCTGCGCTTTTGCGGCCATCTCCCAAAAACGCGAGTTGTAAAATGGAGGTTCAGGGCACTGCAATTCACAAACCTGCAGAGTTATAAATGATAACTCTCGTCCACAAATATATTGAGGGAAGGCAAAGAAGAGGATTTGAAATCAAGGCAGAATTGCAGGAAACAGATTTCAGGAGGTAGATTCGAATCGCCTTTAAAGCACATGAAAAGCGGCAAAACGTTGACAATGATGCCCTTGGCCAAAAAGGGCGTATGCGTTTTTTCCTGAATATATTCAGGAAAAAACGCATACGCCCTTTTTGGCCAACCAAGCAACCTGGAAAGGCAAATCAGCGCTACAAAGATGTCTCGCTTCCCATCGGCCAAAAGGGCCATGCTGAAAAAAGTGTCAAAACCAGAAATGCAGGACAGGCCATGGAGAAATGGGAGCCTTGCTACACTGATGGGCGGGATGTAAATTGTCAACAGCCACTCTGGAGAAGCGTACGGTGAGTCCTGAAACGTCTAAAAAGCAAAGCTTAGAGAGCATAGGGCACTTCCACTCATGGGGGTATAAATTGGGAAAATTAAAAATCAGCAAGACACAAGCACCCCAAAGTTTAGGGCTGCTCTGTTGACAAGGACCTCCACTTCATTCCACCTTCAATATCCCAGGAAAGAGAAAAATGGATAAAGAAGTTGTGGTCCTTATGTACAATGGAATATCACTCAGCCATGAAATCAATGTCATAAGGCTAGTAGCAGCATGATGAGTGGATTTAGGTACGACGATTCTAAGTGAAATAAGTCACACAGAAAAGGACACTTCTCATAAGGTATCACTGATAGAGGGAATGTAAAAACCGTTACACTTGAACTGAATTACAAAACAGAACAGAGTCACACATGCAGAAAACACACTATGGCTGCTTCACGGGAAAGGTGAGGTGGGGTGATACATAAAACAAGGGTTTCAAATTAGCTCAGATACCGTTCCATAAAACCAATATGTAATAGACAAGACCTACTCCTTGCTCAGAGAACTGGACTCAACACGCCCTATTCACCGCACAAGAATATATCTGACTAGTAATAATCTTAAAACCTATGTATAGATATCTCTCTGTTAGTGTGTCAAGTGGGTGTAAAGCGGCATAAACACAGCAGTGAAAAGCAGCTAAACCCCATTATAAAAATAAATTACTTTGAAAAACCCATGAAACAAAGACAGTGAAAGAGAGCGAAATTCTTACACAATTCGTTCAGGGGCTGTGATGCAACCTGGATTGACCATATCTAGACCCACAGCTGGATGAGACATAAGGGTGGACACTGTTGCGGCTGAGAGGTTTGGTGAGGTTGGGTGAGCAAACGGAGACCCTTTACAGTAATACTGCATGGTACCCATCGCATGGGTCACAAATCTCCAGGTTCAAGGGCATCTTCCTACATCGAAAACATGCATGAGAAACCCAGAAGATGGTACACCGTGTGATGTGGAAAGGTTTCTAAAACGCACCTCATTTCTCATCTCCTTGTGGCCGGGTTCGCTATTCCAGCCGCTTTACTAGCAATCTCCCTACTTGGAGCATCAGCACCTTTAAGCTCCTGTTCCGTACAGGTTGCAATTTGTCCTGAGGATGAACTGGAAGACGTGGAACCAATGAGAGACTAGCTCTTGGTGTTGGGACAGGCACAGGTCACTCTATTTTCCCATCAGGAAGAAGAATTAACCACAGGCTCAGCCTGCCCCCGGAACCAGAACAGGGCCTGAAGGCATCCTGCGCTTTTGCGGCCAGCTCCCTAAAAAGCGAGTTGTAAAATGGAGGTTCAGGGCACTGCAATTCACAAACCTGCAGAGTTATAAATGATAACTCTCGTCCACAAACATATTGAGGGAAGGCAAAGAAGAGGATTTGAAATCAAGGCAGAATTGCAGGAAACAGATTTCAGGAGGTAGATTCGAATCGCCTTTAAAGCACATGAAAAGCGGCAAAACGTTGACAATGATGCCCTTGGCCAAAAAGGGCGTATGCGTTTTTTCCTGAAGATATTCAGGAAAAAACGCATACGCCCTTTTTGGCCAACCAAGCAACCTGGAAAGGCAAATCAGCGCTACAAAGATGTCTCGCTTCCCATCGGTCAAAAGGGCCATGCTGAAAAAAGTGTCAACACCAGAAATGCAGGACAGGCCATGGAGAAATGGGAGCCTTGCTACACTGATGGGCGGGATGTAAATTGTCAACAGCCACTCTGGAGAAGCGTACGGTAAGTCCTGAAAAGTCTAAAAAGCAAAGCTTAGAGAGCATAGGGCACTTCCACTCATGGGGGTATAAATTGGGAAAATTAAAAATCAGCAAGACACAAGCACCCCAAAGTTTAGGGCTGCTCTGTTGACAAGGACCTCCACTTCATTCCACCTTCAATATCCCAGGAAAGAGAAAAATGGATAAAGAAGTTGTGGTCCTTATGTACAATGGAATATCACTCAGCCATGAAATCAATGTCATAAGGCTAGTAGCAGCATGATGAGTGGATTTAGGTACGACGATTCTAAGTGAAATAAGTCACACAGAAAAGGACACTTCTCATAAGGTATCACTGATAGAGGGAATGTAAAAACCGTTACACTTGAACTGAATTACAAAACAGAACAGAGTCACACATGCAGAAAACACACTATGGCTGCTTAACGGGAAAGGTGAGGTGGGGTGACACATAAAACAAGGGTTTCAAATTAGCTCAGATACCGTTCCATAAACCCAATATGTAATAGACAAGACCTACTCCTTGCTCAGAGAACTGGACTCAACACGCCCTATTCACCACACAAGAATATATCTGACTAGTAATAATCTTAAAACCTATGTATTGATATCTCTCTGTTAGTGTGTCAAGTGGGTAAAAAGCGGCATAAACACAGCAGTGAAAAGCAGCTAAACCCCATTATAAAAATAAATTATTTTGAAAAACCCATGAAACAAAGACAGTGAAAGAGAGAGAAATTCTTACACAATGCGTTCAGGGGCTGTGATGCAACCTGGATTGACCATATCTAGACCCACAGCTGGATGAGACATAAGGGTGGACACTGTTGCGGCTGAGAGGTTTGGTGAGGTTGGGTGAGCAAACGCAGACCCTTTAAAGTAATACTGCGTGGTACCCATCGCATGGGTCCCAAATCTCAAGCTTCAAGGGCATCTTCCTACATCGAAAACATGCATGAGATACCCAGAAGATGGTACACCGTGTGATGGGGAAAGGTTTCTAAAACGCACCTCATTTCTCATCTGCTTGTGCCCGGGTTCGCCATTCCAGCCACTTTACTAGCAATCTCCCTCCTTGGAGCATCAGCACCTTTAACCTCCTGTTCCGTACAGGTTGCAATTTGTACTGAGGATGAACGGGAAGACGTGGAAACAATGAAAGACTAGCTCTTGGTGTTGGGACAGGCACAGGTCACTCTATTTTCCCATCAGGAAGAAGAATTAACCACAGGCTCAGCCTGCCCCCCAGAACCAGAACAGGGCCTGAAGCCATCCTGCGCTTTTGCGGCCAGCTCCCTAAAAAGCGAGTTGTAAAATGGAGGTTCAGGGCACTGCAATTCACAAACCTGCAGAGTTATAAATGATAACTCTCATCCACAAATATATTGAGGGAAGGCAAAGAAGAGGATTTGAAATCAAGGCAGAATTGCAGGAAACAGATTTCAGGAGGTAGATTCGAATCGCCTTTAAAGCACATGAAAAGCGGAAAAACGTTGACAATGATGCCCTTGGCCAAAAAGGGCGTATGCGTTTTTTCCTGAATATATTCAGGAAAAAACGCATACGCCCTTTTTGGCCAACCAAGCAACCTGGAAAGGCAAATCAGCGCTACAAAGATGTCTCGCTTCCCATCGGTCAAAAGGGCCATGCTGAAAAAAGTCTCAAAACCAGAAATGCAGGACAGGCCATGGAGAAATGGGAGCCTTGCTACACTGATGGGCGGGATGTAAATTTTCAACAGCCACTCTGGAGAAGTGTACGGTGAGTCCTGAAACGTCTAAAAAGCAAAGCTTAGAGAGCATAGGGCACTTCCACTCATGGGGGTATAAATTGGGAAAATGAAAAATCAGCAAGACACAAGCACCCCAAAGTTTAGGGCTGCTCTGTTGACAAGGACCTCCACTTCATTCCACCTTCAATATCCCAGGAAAGAGAAAACTGGATAAAGAAGTTGTGGTCCTTATGTACAATGGAATATCACTCAGCCATGAAATCAATGTCATAAGGCTAGTAGCAGCATGATGAGTGGATTTAGGTACGACGACTCTAAGTGAAATAAGTCACACAGAAAAGGACACTTCTCATAAGGTATCACTTATAGAGGGAATGTAAAAACCGTTACACTTGAACTGAATTACAAAACAGAACAGAGTCACACATGCAGAAAACACACTATGGCTGCTTAACGGGAAAGGTGAGGTGGGGTGATACATAAAACAAGGGTTTCAAATTAGCTCAGATACCGTTCCATAAACCCAATATGTAATAGACAAGACCTACTCCTTGCTCAGAGAACTGGACTCAACACGCCCTATTCACCGCACAAGAATATATCTGTCTAGTAATAAACTTAAAACCTATGTATTGATATCTCTCTGTTAGTGTGTCAAGTGGGTGTAAAGCGGCATAAACACAGCAGTGAAAAGCAGCTGAACCCCATTATAAAAATAAATTACTTTGAAAAACCCGTGAAACAAAGACAGTGAAAGAGAGCGAAATTCTTACACAATGCGTTCAGGGGCTGTGATGCAACCTGGATTGACCATATCTAGACCCACAGCTGGATGAGACCTAAGGGTGGACACTGTTGTGGCTGAGAGGTTTGGTGAGGTTGGGTGAGCAAACGCAGACCCTTTAAAGTAATACTGCGTGGTACCCATCGCATGGGTCCCAAATCTCCAGGTTCAAGGGCATCTTCCTACATCGAAAACATGCATGAGATACCCTGAAGATGGTACACCGTGTGATGGGGAAAGGTTTCTAAAACGCACCTCATTTCTCATTTGCTTGTGCCCGGGTTCGCCATTCCAGCCACTTTACTAGCAATCTCCCTCCTTGGAGCATCAGCACCTTTAACCTCCTGTTCCGTACAGGTTGCAATTAGTACTGAGGATGAACGGGAAGACGTGGAACCAATGAAAGACTAGCTCTTGGTGTTGGGACAGGCACAGGTCACTCTATTTTCCCATCAGGAAGAAGAATTAACCACAGGCTCAGCCTGCCCCCCGGACGCAGAACAGGGCCTGAAGCCATCCTGCGCTTTTGCGGCCAGCTCCCTAAAAAGCGAGTTGTAAAATGGAGGTTCAGGGCACTGCAATTCACAAACCTGCAGAGTTATAAATGATAACTCTCATCCACAAATATATTGAGGGAAGGCAAAGAAGAGGATTTGAAATCAAGGCAGAATTGCAGGAAACAGATTTCAGGAGGTAGATTCGAATCGCCTTTAAAGCACATGAAAAGCGACAAAACGTTGACAATGATGCCCTTGGCCAAAAAGGGCGTATGCGTTTTTTCCTGAATATATTCAGGAAAAAACGCATACGCCATTTTGGCCAACCAAGCAACCTGGAAAGGCAAATCAGCGCTACAAAGATGTCTCGCTTCCCATTGGTCAAAAGGGCCACGCTGAAAAAAGTGTCAAAACCAGAAATGCAGGACAGGCCATGGAGAAATGGGAGCCTTGCTACACTGATGGGCGGGATGTAAATTGTCAACAGCCACTCTGGAGAAGTGTACGGTGAGTCCTGAAACGTCTAAAAAGCAAAGCTTAGAGAGCATAGGGCACTTCCACTCATGGGGTTATAAATTGGGAAAATGAAAAATCAGCAAGACACAAGCACCCCAAAGTTTAGGGCTGCTCTGTTGACAAGGACCTCCACTTCATTCCACCTTCAATATCCCAGGAAAGAGAAAAATGGATAAAGAAGTTGTGGTCCTTATGTACAATGGAATATCACTCAGCCGTGAAATCAATGTCATAAGGCTAGTAGCAGCATGATGAGTGGATTTAGGTACGACGACTCTAAGTGAAATAAGTCACACAGAAAAGGACACTTCTCATAAGGTATCACTGATAGAGGGAATGTAAAAACCGTTACACTTGAACTGAATTACAAAACAGAACAGAGTCACACATGCAGAAAACACACTATGGCTGCTTAACGGGAAAGGTGAGGTGGGGTGATACATAAAACAAGGGTTTCAAATTAGCTCAGATACCGTTCCATAAACCCAATATGTAATAGACAAGACCTACTCCTTGCTCAGAGAACTGGACTCAACACGCCCTATTCACCGCACAAGAATATATCTGACTAGTAATAATCTTAAAACCTATGTATTGATATCTCTCTGTTAGTGTGTCAAGTGGGTAAAAAGCGGCATAAACACAGCAGTGAAAAGCAGCTAAACCCCATTATAAAAATAAATTACTTTGAAAAACCCATGAAACAAAGACAGTGAAAGAGAGAGAAATTCTTACACAATGCGTTCAGGGGCTGTGATGCAACCTGGATTGACCATATCTAGACCCACAGCTGGATGAGACATAAGGGTGGACACTGTTGCGGCTGAGAAGTTTGGTGAGGTTGGGTGAGCAAACGCAGACCCTTTAAAGTAATACTGCGTGGTACCCATCGCATGGGTCCCAAATCTCCAGGTTCAAGGGCATCTTCCTACATCGAAAACATGCATGAGATACCCAGAAGATGGTACACCGTGTGATGGGGAAAGGTTTCTAAAACGCACCTCATTTCTCATCTGCTTGTGCCCGGGTTCGCCATTCCAGCCACTTTACTAGAAATCTCCCTCCTTGGAGCATCAGCACCTTTAACCTCCTGTTCCGTACAGGTTGCAATTTGTCCTGAGGATGAACGGGAAGACGTGGAACCAACGAGAGACTAGCTCTTGGTGTTGGGACAGGCACAGGTCACTCTATTTTCCCATCAGGAAGAAGAATTAACCACAGGCTCAGCCTGACCCCCGGAACCAGAACCGGGCCTGAAGCCATCCTGCGCTTTTGCGGCCAGCTCCCTAAAAAGCGAGTTGTAAAATGGAGGTTCAGGGCACTGCAATTCACAAACCTGCAGAGTTATAAATGATAACTCTCGTCCACAAATATATTGAGGGAAGGCAAAGAAGAGGATTTGAAATCAAGGCAGAATTGCAGGAAACAGATTTCAGGAGGTAGATTCGAATCGCCTTTAAATCACATGAAAAGCAGAAAATCGTTGACAATGATGACCTTGGCCAAAAAGGGCGTATGCGTTTTTTCCTGAATATATTCAGGAAAAAACGCATACGCCCTTTTTGGCCAACCAAGCAACCTGGAAAGGCAAATCAGCGCTACAAACAAGTCTCGCTTCCCATCGGTCAAAAGGGCCATGCTGAAAAAAATGTCAAAACCAGAAATGCAGGACAGGCCATGGAGAAATGGGAGCCTTCCTATACTGATGGGCGGGATGTAAATTGCCAACAGCCACTCTGCAGAAGTGTACGGTGTGTCCTGAAACATCTAAAAAACACAGCTTAGAGAGCATAGGGCACTTCCACTCATGGGGGTATAAATTGGGAAAATTAAAAATCAGCAAGACACAAGCACCCCAAAGTTTAGGGCTGCTCTGTTGACAAGGACCTCCACTTCATTCCACCTTCAATATCCCAGGAAAGAGAAAAATGGATAAAGAAGTTGTGGTCCTTATGTACAATGGAATATCACTCAGCCGTGAAATCAATGTCATAAGGCTAGTAGCAGCATGATGAGTGGATTTAGGTACAACGACTCTAAGTGAAATAAGTCACACAGAAAAGGACACTTCTCATAAGGTATCACTGATAGAGGGAATGTAAAAACCGTTACACTTGAACTGAATTACAAAACAGAACAGAGTCACACATGCAGAAAACACACTATGGCTGCTTAACGGGAAAGGTGAGGTGGGGTGATACATAAAACAAGGGTTTCAAATTAGCTCAGATACCGTTCCATAAAACCAATATGTAATAGACAAGACCTACTCCTTGCTCAGAGAACTGGACTCAACACGCCCTATTCACCGCACAAGAATATATCTGAATTGTAATAATCTTAAAACCTATGTATTGATATCTCTCTGTTAGTGTGTCAAGTGGGTGAAAAGCGGCATAAACACAGCAGTGAAAAGCAGCTAAACCCATTTATAAAAATAAATTACTTTGAAAAACCCATGAAACAAAGACAGTGAAAGAGAGAGAAATTCTTACACAATGCGTTCACGGGCTGTGATGCAACCTGGATTGACCATATCTAGACCCACAGCTGGATGAGACATAAGGGTGGACACTGTTGCGGCTGAGAGGTTTGGTGAGGTTGGGTGAGCAAACGCAGACCTTTTAAAGTAATACTGCGTGGTACCCATCGCATGGGTCCCAAATCTCCAGGTTCAAGGGCATCTTCCTACATCGAAAACATGCATGAGATACCCAGAAGATGGTACACCGTATGATGGGGAAAGGTTTCTAAAACGCACCTCATTTCTCATCTGCTTGTGCCCGGGTTCGCCATTCCAGCCACTTTACTAGCAATCTCCCTCCTTGGAGCATCAGCACCTTTAACCTCCTGTTCCGTACAGGTTGCAATTTGTACTGAGGATGAACGGGAAGACGTGGAACCAATGAAAGACTAGCTCTTGGTGTTGGGACAGGCACAGGTCACTCTATTTTCCCATCAGGAAGAAGAATTAACCACAGGCTCAGCCTGCCCCCCGGAACAAGAAGAGGGCCTGAAGCCATCCTGCGCTTTTGCGGCCATCTCCCAAAAACGCGAGTTGTAAAATGGAGGTTCAGGGCACTGCAATTCACAAACCTGCAGAGTTATAAATGATAACTCTCGTCCACAAATATATTGAGGGAAGGCAAAGAAGAGGATTTGAAATCAAGGCAGAATTGCAGGAAACATATTTCAGGAGGTAGATTCGAATCGCCTTTAAAGCACATGAAAAGCGGCAAAACGTTGACAATGATGCCCTTGGCCAAAAAGGGCGTATGCGTTTTTTCCTGAATATATTCAGGAAAAAACGCATACGCACTTTTTGGCCAACCAAGCAACCTGGAAAGGCAAATCAGCGCTACAAAGATGTCTCGCTTCCCATCGGTTAAAAAGGCCATGCTGAATAAAGTGTCAAAACCAGAAATGCAGGACAGGCCATGGAGAAATGGGAGCCTTGCTACACTTATGGGCGGGATGTAAATTGCCAACAGCCACTCTGGAGAAGTGTACGGTGAGTCCTGAAACATCTAAAAAACAAAGCTTAGAGAGCATAGGGCACTTCCACTCATGGGGTTATAAATTGGGAAAATTAAAAATCAGCAAGACACAAGCACCCCAAAGTTTAGGGCTGCTCTGTTGACAAGGACCTCCACTTCATTCCACCTTCAATATCCCAGGAAAGAGAAAAATGGATAAAGAAGTTGTGGTCCTTATGTACAATGGAATATCACTCAGCCGTGAAATCAATGTCATAAGGCTAGTACCAGCATGATGAGTGGATTTAGGTACGATGACTCTAAGTGAAATAAGTCACACAGAAAAGGGCACTTCTCATAAGGTATCACTTATAGAGGGAATGTAAAAACCGTTACACTTGAACTGAATTACAAAACAGAACAGAGTCACACATGCAGAAAACACACTATGGCTGCTTAACGGGAAAGGTGAGGTGGGGTGATACATAAAACAAGGGTTTCAAATTAGCTCAGATACCGTTCCATAAAACCAATATGTAATAGACAAGACCTACTCCTTGCTCAGAGAACTGGACTCAACACGCCCTATTCACCGCACAAGAATACATCTGACTAGTAATAATCTTAAAAAATATGTACTGATATCTCTCTGTTAGTGTGTCAAGTGGTTAAAAAGCGGCATAAACACAGCAGTGAAAAGCAGCTAAACCCCATTATAAAAATAAATTCTTTGAAAAACCCATGAAACAAAGACAGTGAAAGAGAGAGAAATTCTTACACAATGCGTTCAGGGGCTGTGATGCAACCTGGATTGACCATATCTAGACCCACAGCTGGATGAGACATAAGGGTGGACACTGTTGCGGCTGAGAGGTTTGGTGAGGTTGGGTGAGCAAACGCAGACCCTTTAAAGTAATACTGCGTGGTACCCATCGCATGGGTCCCAAATCTCCAGGTTCAAGGGCATCTTCCTACATCGAAAACATGCATGAGAAACCCAGAAGATGGTACACCGTGTGATGGGGAAAGGTTTCTAAAACGCACCTCATTTCTCATCTGCTTGTGCCCGGGTTCGCCATTCCAGCCACTTTACTAGCAATCTCCCTCCTTGGAGCATCAGCACCTTTAACCTCCTCTTCCGTACAGGTTGCAATTTGTCCTGAGGATGAACTGGAAGACGTGGAACCAATGAGAGACTAGCTCTTGGTGTTGGGACAGGCACAGGTCACTCTATTTTCCCATCAGGAAGAAGAATTAACCACAGGCTCAGCCTGCCACCCGGAACCAGAACAGGGCCTGAAGCCATCCTGTGCTATTGCGGCCAGCTCCCTAAAAAGCGAGTTGTAAAATGGAGGTTCAGGGCACTGCAATTCACAAACCTGCAGACTTATAAATGATAACTCTCGTCCACAAATATATTGAGGGAAGGCAAAGAAGAGGATTTGAAATCAAGGCAGAATTGCAGGAAACAGATTTCAGGAGGTAGATTCGAATCGCCTTTAAAGCACATGAAAAGCGGCAAAACGTTGACAATGATGCCCTTGGCCAAATAGGGCGTATGCGTTTTTTCCTGAATATATTCAGGAAAAAACGCATACGCCCTTTTTGGCCAACCAAGCAACCTGGAAAGGCAAATCAGCGCTACAAAGATGTCTCGCTTCCCATCGGTCAAAAGGGCCATGCTGAAAAAAGTGTCAAAACCAGAAATGCAGGACAGGCCATGGAGAAATGGGAGCCTTGCTACAGTGATGGGCGGGATGTAAATTGTCAACAGCCACTCTGGAGAAGTGTACGGTGAGTCCTGAAACTTCTAAAAAGCAAAGCTAAGAGAGCATAGGGCACATCCACTCATGGGGGTATAAATTGGGAAAATTAAAAATCAGCAAGACACAAGCAACCCAAAGTTTAGGGCTGCTCTGTTGACAAGGACCTCCACTTCATTCCACCTTCAATATCCCAGGAAAGAGAAAAATGGATAAAGAAGTTGTGGTCCTTATGTACAATGGAATATCACTCAGCCATGAAATCACTGTCATAAGGCTAGTAGCAGCATGATGAGTGGATTTAGGTACGACGATTCAAAGTGAAATAAGTCAAACAGAAAAGGACACTTCTCATAAGGTATCACTGATAGAGGGAATGTAAAAACCGTTACACTTGAACTGAATTACAAAACAGAACAGAGTCACACATGCAGAAAACACACTATGGCTGCTTAACGGGAAAGGTGAGGTGGCGTGATACATAAAACAAGGGTTTCAAATTAGCTCAGATACCGTTCCATAAACCCAATATGTAATAGACAAGACCTACTCCTTGCTCAGAGAACTGGACTCAACACGCCCTATTCACCGCACAAGAATATATCTGACTAGTAATAATCTTAAAACCTATGTATTGATATCTCTCTGTTAGTGTGTCAAGTGGGTAAAAAGCGGCATAAACACAGCAGTGAAAAGCAGCTAAACCCCATTATAAAAATAAATTACTTTGAAAAACCCATGAAACAAAGACAGTGAAAGAGAGAGAAATTCTTACACAATGCGTTCAGGGGCTGTGATGCAACCTGGATTGACCATATCTAGACCCACAGCTGGATGAGACATAAGGGTGGACACTGTTGCGGCTGAGAAGTTTGGTGAGGTTGGGTGAGCAAACGCAGACCCTTTAAAGTAATACTGCGTGGTACCCATCGCATGGGTCCCAAATCTCCAGGTTCAAGGGCATCTTCCTACATCGAAAACATGCATGAGATACCCAGAAGATGGTACACCGTGTGATGGGGAAAGGTTTCTAAAACGCACCTCATTTCTCATCTGCTTGTGCCCGGGTTCGCCATTCCAGCCACTTTACTAGAAATCTCCCTCCTTGGAGCATCAGCACCTTTAACCTCCTGTTCCGTACAGGTTGCAATTTGTCCTGAGGATGAACGGGAAGACGGGGAACCAACGAGAGACTAGCTCTTGGTGTTGGGACAGGCACAGGTCACTCTATTTTCCCATCAGGAAGAAGAATTAACCACAGGCTCAGCCTGCCCCCCGGAACCAGAACCGGGCCTGAAGCCATCCTGCGCTTTTGCGGCCAGCTCCCTAAAAAGCGAGTTGTAAAATGGAGGTTCAGGGCACTGCAATTCACAAACCTGCAGAGTTATAAATGATAACTCTCGTCCACAAATATATTGAGGGAAGGCAAAGAAGAGGATTTGAAATCAAGGCAGAATTGCAGGAAACAGATTTCAGGAGGTAGATTCGAATCGCCTTTAAATCACATGAAAAGCAGAAAATCGTTGACAATGATGCCCTTGGCCAAAAAGGGCGTATGCGTTTTTTCCTGAATATATTCAGGAAAAAACGCATACGCCCTTTTTGGCCAACCAAGCAACCTGGAAAGGCAAATCAGCGCTACAAACAAGTCTCGCTTCCCATCGGTCAAAAGGGCCATGCTGAAAAAAATGTCAAAACCAGAAATGCAGGACAGGCCATGGAGAAATGGGAGCCTTCCTATACTGATGGGCGGGATGTAAATTGCCAACAGCCACTCTGCAGAAGTGTACGGTGTGTCCTGAAACATCTAAAAAACACAGCTTAGAGAGCATAGGGCACTTCCACTCATGGGGGTATAAATTGGGAAAATTAAAAATCAGCAAGACACAAGCACCCCAAAGTTTAGGGCTGCTCTGTTGACAAGGACCTCCACTTCATTCCACCTTCAATATCCCAGGAAAGAGAAAAATGGATAAAGAAGTTGTGGTCCTTATGTACAATGGAATATCACTCAGCCGTGAAATCAATGTCATAAGGCTAGTAGCAGCATGATGAGTGGATTTAGGTACAACGACTCTAAGTGAAATAAGTCACACAGAAAAGGACACTTCTCATAAGGTATCACTGATAGAGGGAATGTAAAAACCGTTACACTTGAACTGAATTACAAAACAGAACAGAGTCACACATGCAGAAAACACACTATGGCTGCTTAACGGGAAAGGTGAGGTGGGGTGATACATAAAACAAGGGTTTCAAATTAGCTCAGATACCGTTCCATAAAACCAATATGTAATAGACAAGACCTACTCCTTGCTCAGAGAACTGGACTCAACACGCCCTATTCACCGCACAAGAATATATCTGAATAGTAATAATCTTAAAACCTATGTATTGATATCTCTCTGTTAGTGTGTCAAGTGGGTGAAAAGCGGCATAAACACAGCAGTGAAAAGCAGCTAAACCCATTTATAAAAATAAATTACTTTGAAAAACCCATGAAACAAAGACAGTGAAAGAGAGAGAAATTCTTACACAATGCGTTCACGGGCTGTGATGCAACCTGGATTGACCATATCTAGACCCACAGCTGGATGAGACATAAGGGTGGACACTGTTGCGGCTGAGAGGTTTGGTGAGGTTGGGTGAGCAAACGCAGACCTTTTAAAGTAATACTGCGTGGTACCCATCGCATGGGTCCCAAATCTCCAGGTTCAAGGGCATCTTCCTACATCGAAAACATGCATGAGATACCCAGAAGATGGTACACCGTATGATGGGGAAAGGTTTCTAAAACGCACCTCATTTCTCATCTGCTTGTGCCCGGGTTCGCCATTCCAGCCACTTTACTAGCAATCTCCCTCCTTGGAGCATCAGCACTTTTAACCTCCTGTTCCGTACAGGTTGCAATTTGTACTGAGGATGAACGGGAAGACGTGGAACCAATGAAAGACTAGCTCTTGGTGTTGGGACAGGCACAGGTCACTCTATTTTCCCATCAGGAAGAAGAATTAACCACAGGCTCAGCCTGCCCCCCGGAACAAGAAGAGGGCCTGAAGCCATCCTGCGCTTTTGCGGCCATCTCCCAAAAACGCGAGTTGTAAAATGGAGGTTCAGGGCACTGCAATTCACAAACCTGCAGAGTTATAAATGATAACTCTCGTCCACAAATATATTGAGGGTAGGCAAAGAAGAGGATTTGAAATCAAGGCAGAATTGCAGGAAACATATTTCAGGAGGTAGATTCGAATCGCCTTTAAAGCACATGAAAAGCGGCAAAACGTTGACAATGATGCCCTTGGCCAAAAAGGGCGTATGCGTTTTTTCCTGAATATATTCAGGAAAAAACGCATACGCCCTTTTTGGCCAACCAAGCAACCTGGAAAGGCAAATCAGCGCTACAAAGATGTCTCGCTTCCCATCGGTTAAAAAGGCCATGCTGAATAAAGTGTCAAAACCAGAAATGCAGGACAGGCCATGGAGAAATGGGAGCCTTGCTACACTGATGGGCGGGATGTAAATTGCCAACAGCCACTCTGGAGAAGTGTACGGTGAGTCCTGAAACATCTAAAAAACAAAGCTTAGAGAGCATAGGGCACTTCCACTCATGGGGTTATAAATTGGGAAAATTAAAAATCAGCAAGACACAAGCACCCCAAAGTTTAGGGCTGCTCTGTTGACAAGGACCTCCACTTCATTCCACCTTCAATATCCCAGGAAAGAGAAAAATGGATAAAGAAGTTGTGGTCCTTATGTACAATGGAATATCACTCAGCCGTGAAATCAATGTCATAAGGCTAGTACCAGCATGATGAGTGGATTTAGGTACGACGACTCTAAGTGAAATAAGTCACACAGAAAAGGGCACTTCTCATAAGGTATCACTTATAGAGGGAATGTAAAAACCGTTACACTTGAACTGAATTACAAAACAGAACAGAGTCACACATGCAGAATACACACTATGGCTGCTTAACGGGAAAGGTGAGGTGGGGTGATACATAAAACAAGGGTTTCAAATTAGCTCAGATACCGTTCCATAAAACCAATATGTAATAGACAAGACCTACTCCTTGCTCAGAGAACTGGACTCAACACGCCCTATTCACCGCACAAGAATACATCTGACTAGTAATAATCTTAAAAAATATGTACTGATATCTCTCTGTTAGTGTGTCAAGTGGTTAAAAAGCGGCATAAACACAGCAGTGAAAAGCAGCTAAACCCCATTATAAAAATAAATTCTTTGAAAAACCCATGAAACAAAGACAGTGAAAGAGAGAGAAATTCTTACACAATGCGTTCAGGGGCTGTGATGCAACCTGGATTGACCATATCTAGACCCACAGCTGGATGAGACATAAGGGTGGACACTGTTGCGGCTGAGAGGTTTGGTGAGGTTGGGTGAGCAAACGCAGACCCTTTAAAGTAATACTGCGTGGTACCCATCGCATGGGTCCCAAATCTCCAGGTTCAAGGGCATCTTCCTACATCGAAAACATGCATGAGAAACCCAGAAGATGGTACACCGTGTGATGGGGAAAGGTTTCTAAAACGCACCTCATTTCTCATCTGCTTGTGCCCGGGTTCGCCATTCCAGCCACTTTACTAGCAATCTCCCTCCTTGGAGCATCAGCACCTTTAACCTCCTCTTCCGTACAGGTTGCAATTTGTCCTGAGGATGAACTGGAAGACGTGGAACCAATGAGAGACTAGCTCTTGGTGTTGGGACAGGCACAGGTCACTCTATTTTCCCATCAGGAAGAAGAATTAACCACAGGCTCAGCCTGCCACCCGGAACCAGAACAGGGCCTGAAGCCATCCTGTGCTATTGCGGCCAGCTCCCTAAAAAGCGAGTTGTAAAATGGAGGTTCAGGGCACTGCAATTCACAAACCTGCAGACTTATAAATGATAACTCTCGTCCACAAATATATTGAGGGAAGGCAAAGAAGAGGATTTGAAATCAAGGCAGAATTGCAGGAAACAGATTTCAGGAGGTAGATTCGAATCGCCTTTAAAGCACATGAAAAGCGGCAAAACGTTGACAATGATGCCCTTGGCCAAATAGGGCGTATGCGTTTTTTCCTGAATATATTCAGGAAAAAACGCATACGCCCTTTTTGGCCAACCAAGCAACCTGGAAAGGCAAATCAGCGCTACAAAGATGTCTCGCTTCCCATCGGTCAAAAGGGCCATGCTGAAAAAAGTGTCAAAACCAGAAATGCAGGACAGGCCATGGAGAAATGGGAGCCTTGCTACAGTGATGGGCGGGATGTAAATTGTCAACAGCCACTCTGGAGAAGTGTACGGTGAGTCCTGAAACTTCTAAAAAGCAAAGCTAAGAGAGCATAGGGCACATCCACTCATGGGGGTATAAATTGGGAAAATTAAAAATCAGCAAGACACAAGCAACCCAAAGTTTAGGGCTGCTCTGTTGACAAGGACCTCCACTTCATTCCACCTTCAATATCCCAGGAAAGAGAAAAATGGATAAAGAAGTTGTGGTCCTTATGTACAATGGAATATCACTCAGCCGTGAAATCACTGTCATAAGGCTAGTAGCAGCATGATGAGTGGATTTAGGTACGACGATTCTAAGTGAAATAAGTCAAACAGAAAAGGACACTTCTCATAAGGTATCACTGATAGAGGGAATGTAAAAACCGTTACACTTGAACTGAATTACAAAACAGAACAGAGTCACACATGCAGAAAACACACTATGGCTGCTTAACGGGAATGGTGAGGTGGCGTGATACATAAAACAAGGGTTTCAAATTAGCTCAGATACCGTTCCATAAACCCAATATGTAATAGACAAGACCTATTCCTTGCTCAGAGAACTGGACTCAACACGCCCTATTCACCGCACAAGAATATATCTGACTAGTAATAATCTTAAAACCTATGTATTGATATCTCTCTGTTAGTGTGTCAAGTGGGTAAAAAGCGGCATAAACACAGCAGTGAAAAGCAGCTAAACCCCATTATAAAAATAAATTACTTTGAAAAACCCATGAAACAAAGACAGTGAAAGAGAGAGAAATTCTTACACAATGCGTTCAGGGGCTGTGATGCAACCTGGATTGACCATATCTAGACCCACAGCTGGATGAGACATAAGGGTGGACACTGTTGCGGCTGAGAAGTTTGGTGAGGTTGGGTGAGCAAACGCAGACCCTTTAAAGTAATACTGCGTGGTACCCATCGCATGGGTCCCAAATCTCCAGGTTCAAGGGCATCTTCCTACATCGAAAACATGCATGAGATACCCAGAAGATGGTACACCGTGTGATGGGGAAAGGTTTCTAAAACGCACCTCATTTCTCATCTGCTTGTGCCCGGGTTCGCCATTCCAGCCACTTTACTAGAAATCTCCCTCCTTGGAGCATCAGCACCTTTAACCTCCTGTTCCGTACAGGTTGCAATTTGTCCTGAGGATGAACGGGAAGACGGGGAACCAACGAGAGACTAGCTCTTGGTGTTGGGACAGGCACAGGTCACTCTATTTTCCCATCAGGAAGAAGAATTAACCACAGGCTCAGCCTGCCCCCCGGAACCAGAACCGGGCCTGAAGCCATCCTGCGCTTTTGCGGCCAGCTCCCTAAAAAGCGAGTTGTAAAATGGAGGTTCAGGGCACTGCAATTCACAAACCTGCAGAGTTATAAATGATAACTCTCGTCCACAAATATATTGAGGGAAGGCAAAGAAGAGGATTTGAAATCAAGGCAGAATTGCAGGAAACAGATTTCAGGAGGTAGATTCGAATCGCCTTTAAATCACATGAAAAGCAGAAAATCGTTGACAATGATGCCCTTGGCCAAAAAGGGCGTACGCGTTTTTTCCTGAATATATTCAGGAAAAAACGCATACGCCCTTTTTGGCCAACCAAGCAACCTGGAAAGGCAAATCAGCGCTACAAACAAGTCTCGCTTCCCATCGGTCAAAAGGGCCATGCTGAAAAAAATGTCAAAACCAGAAATGCAGGACAGGCCATGGAGAAATGGGAGCCTTCCTATACTGATGGGCGGGATGTAAATTGCCAACAGCCACTCTGCAGAAGTGTACGGTGTGTCCTGAAACATCTAAAAAACACAGCTTAGAGAGCATAGGGCACTTCCACTCATGGGGGTATAAATTGGGAAAATTAAAAATCAGCAAGACACAAGAACCCCAAAGTTTAGGGCTGCTCTGTTGACAAGGACCTCCACTTCATTCCACCTTCAATATCCCAGGAAAGAGAAAAATGGATAAAGAAGTTGTGGTCCTTATGTACAATGGAATATCACTCAGCCGTGAAATCAATGTCATAAGGCTAGTAGCAGCATGATGAGTGGATTTAGGTACAACGACTCTAAGTGAAATAAGTCACACAGAAAAGGACACTTCTCATAAGGTATCACTGATAGAGGGAATGTAAAAACCGTTACACTTGAACTGAATTACAAAACAGAACAGAGTCACACATGCAGAAAACACACTATGGCTGCTTAACGGGAAAGGTGAGGTGGGGTGATACATAAAACAAGGGTTTCAAATTAGCTCAGATACCGTTCCATAAAACCAATATGTAATAGACAAGACCTACTCCTTGCTCAGAGAACTGGACTCAACACGCCCTATTCACCGCACAAGAATATATCTGAATAGTAATAATCTTAAAACATATGTATTGATATCTCTCTGTTAGTGTGTCAAGTGGGTGAAAAGCGGCATAAACACAGCAGTGAAAAGCAGCTAAACCCATTTATAAAAATAAATTACTTTGAAAAACCCATGAAACAAAGACAGTGAAAGAGAGAGAAATTCTTACACAATGCGTTCACGGGCTGTGATGCAACCTGGATTGACCATATCTAGACCCACAGCTGGATGAGACATAAGGGTGGACACTGTTGCGGCTGAGAGGTTTGGTGAGGTTGGGTGAGCAAACGCAGACCCTTTAAAGTAATACTGCGTGGTACCCATCGCATGGGTCCCAAATCTCCAGGTTCAAGGGCATCTTCCTACATCGAAAACATGCATGAGATACCCAGAAGATGATACACCGTATGATGGGGAAAGGTTTCTAAAACGCACCTCATTTCTCATCTGTTTGTGCCCGGGTTCGCCATTCCAGCCACTTTACTAGCAATCTCCCTCCTTGGAGCATCAGCACCTTTAACCTCCTGTTCCGTACAGGTTGCAATTTGTCCTGAGGATGAACGGGAAGACGTGGAACCAACGAGAGACTAGCTCTTGGTGTTGGGACAGGCACAGGTCACTCTATTTTCCCATCAGGAAGAAGAATTAACCACAGGCTCAGCCTGCCCCCCGGAACAAGAAGAGGGCCTGAAGCCATCCTGCGCTTTTGCGGCCATCTCCCAAAAACGCGAGTTGTAAAATGGAGGTTCAGGGCACTGCAATTCACAAACCTGCAGAGTTATAAATGATAACTCTCGTCCACAAATATATTGAGGGAAGGCAAAGAAGAGGATTTGAAATCAAGGCAGAATTGCAGGAAACAGATTTCAGGAGGTAGATTCGAATCGCCTTTAAAGCACATGAAAAGCGGCAAAACGTTGACAATGATGCCCTTGGCCAAAAAGGGCGTATGCGTTTTTTCCTGAATATATTCAGGAAAAAACGCATACGCCCTTTTTGGCCAACCAAGCAACCTGGAAAGGCAAATCAGCGCTACAAAGATGTCTCGCTTCCCATCGGTTAAAAAGGCCATGCTGAATAAAGTGTCAAAACCAGAAATGCAGGACAGGCCATGGAGAAATGGGAGCCTTGCTACACTGATGGGCGGGATGTAAATTGCCAACAGCCACTCTGGAGAAGCGTACGGTGAGTCCTGAAACATCTAAAAAACAAAGCTTAGAGAGCATAGGGCACTTCCACTCATGGGGTTATAAATTGGGAAAATTAAAAATCAGCAAGACACAAGCACCCCAAAGTTTAGGGCTGCTCTGTTGACAAGGACCTCCACTTCATTCCACCTTCAATATCCCAGGAAAGAGAAAAATGGATAAAGAAGTTGTGGTCCTTATGTACAATGGAATATCACTCAGCCGTGAAATCAATGTCATAAGGCTAGTACCAGCATGATGAGTGGATTTAGGTACGACGACTCTAAGTGAAATAAGTCACACAGAAAAGGGCACTTCTCATAAGGTATCACTTATAGAGGGAATGTAAAAACCGTTACACTTGAACTGAATTACAAAACAGAACAGAGTCACACATGCAGAAAACACACTATGGCTGCTTAACGGGAAAGGTGAGGTGGGGTGATACATAAAACAAGGGTTTCAAATTAGCTCAGATACCGTTCCATAAACCCAATATGTAATAGACAAGACCTACTCCTTGCTCAGAGAACTGGACTCAACACGCCCTATTCACCGCACAAGAATATATCTGACTAGTAATAATCTTAAAACCTATGTATTGATATCTCTCTGTTAGTGTGTCAAGTGGGTGTAAAGCGGCATAAACACAGCAGTGAAAAGCAGCTAAACCCCATTATAAAAATAAATTTCTTTGAAAAACCCATGAAACAAAGACAGTGAAAGAGAGAGAAATTCTTACACAATGCGTTCAGGGGCTGTGATGCAAACTGGATTGACCATATCTAGACCCACAGCTGGATGAGACATAAGGGTGGACACTGTTGCGGCTGAGAGGTTTGGTGAGGTTGGGTGAGCAAACACAGACCCTTTAAAGTAATACTGCGTGGTACCCATCGCATGGGTCCCAAATCTCCAGGTTCAAGGGCATCTTCCTACATCGAAAACATGCATGAGATACCCAGAAGATGGTACACCGTGTGATGGGGAAAGATTTCTAAAACGCACCTCATTTCTCATCTGCTTGTGCCCGGGTTCGCCATTCCAGCCACTTTACTAGCAATCTCCCTCCTTGGAGCATCAGCACCTTTAACCTCCTGTTCCGTACAGGTTGCAATTTGTCCTGAGGATGAACGGGAAGACGTGGAACCAACGAGAGACTAGCTCTTGGTGTTGGGACAGGCACAGGTCACTCTATTTTCCCATCAGGAAGAAGAATTAACCACAGGATCAGCCTGCCCCCCGGAACCAGAACCGGGCCTGAAGCCATCCTGCGCTTTTGCGGCCAGCTCCCTAAAAAGCGAGTTGTAAAATGGAGGTTCAGGGCACTGCAATTCACAAACCTGCAGAGTTATAAATGATAACTCTCATCCACAAATATATTGAGGGAAGGCAAAGAAGAGGATTTGAAATCAAGGCAGAATTGCAGGAAACAGATTTCAGGAGGTAGATTCGAATCGCCTTTAAATCACATGAAAAGCAGAAAATCGTTGACAATGATGCCCTTGGCCAAAAAGGGCGTATGCGTTTTTTCCTGAATATATTCAGGAAAAAACGCATACGCCCTTTTTGGCCAACCAAGCAACCTGGAAAGGCAAATCAGCGCTACAAACAAGTCTCGCTTCCCATCGGTCAAAAGGGCCATGCTGAAAAAAATGTCAAAACCAGAAATGCAGGACAGGCCATGGAGAAATGGGAGCCTTCCTATACTGATGGGCGGGATGTAAATTGCCAACAGCCACTCTGCAGAAGTGTACGGTGTGTCCTGAAACATCTAAAAAACACAGCTTAGAGAGCATAGGGCACTTCCAATCATGGGGGTATAAATTGGGAAAATTAAAAATCAGCAAGACACAAGCACCCCAAAGTTTAGGGCTGCTCTGTTGACAAGGACCTCCACTTCATTCCACCTTCAATATCCCAGGAAAGAGAAAAATGGATAAAGAAGTTGTGGTCCTTATGTACAATGGAATATCACTCAGCCATGAAATCAATGTCATAAGGCTAGTAGCAGCATGATGAGTGGATTTAGGTACGACGATTCTAAGTGAAATAAGTCACAGAGAAAAGGACACTTCTCATAAGGTATCACTTATAGAGGGAATGTAAAAACCGTTACACTTGAACTGAATCAGAAAACAGAACAGAGTCACACATGCAGAAAACACACTATGGCTGCTTAACGGGAAAGGTGAGGTGGGGTGATACATAAAACAAGGGATTCAAATTAGCTCAGATACAGTTCCATAAACCCAATATGTAATAGCCAAGACCTACTCCTTGCTCAGAGAACTGGACTCAACACGCCCTATTCACCACACAAGAATATATCTGACTAGTAATAATCTTAAAACCTATGTATTGATATCTCTCTGTTAGTGTGTCAAGTGGGTAAAAAGCGGCATAAACACAGCAGTGAAAAGCAGCTAAACCCCATTATAAAAATAAATTATTTTGAAAAACCCATGAAACAAAGACAGTGAAAGAGAGAGAAATTCTTACACAATGCGTTCAGGGGCTGTGATGCAACCTGGATTGACCATATCTAGACCCACAGCTGGATGAGACATAAAGGTGGACACTGTTGCGGCTGAGAGGTTTGGTGAGGTTGGGTGAGCAAACGCAGACCCTTTAAAGTAATACTGCGTGGTACCCATCGCATGGGTCCCAAATCTCCAGGTTCAAGGGCATCTTCCTACATCGAAAACATGCATGAGATACCCAGAAGATGGTACACCGTATGATGGGGAAAGGTTTCTAAAACGCACCTCATTTCTCATCTGCTTGTGCCCGGGTTCGCCATTCCAGCCACTTTACTAGCAATCTCCCTCCTTGGAGCATCAGCACCTTTAACCTCCTGTTCCGTACAGGTTGCAATTTGTACTGAGGATGAACGGGAAGACGTGGAACCAATGAAAGACTAGCTCTTGGTGTTGGGACAGGCACAGGTCACTCTATTTTCCCATCAGGAAGAAGAATTAACCACAGGCTCAGCCTGCCCCCCGGAACAAGAACAGGGCCTGAAGCCATCCTGCGCTTTTGCGGCCATCTCCCAAAAACGCGAGTTATAAAATGGAGGTTCAGGGCACTGCAATTCACAAACCTGCAGAGTTATAAATGATAACTCTCGTCCACAAATATATTGAGGGAAGGCAAAGAAGAGGATTTGAAATCAAGGCAGAATTGCAGGAAACATATTTCAGGAGGTAGATTCGAATCGCCTTTAAAGCACATGAAAAGCGGCAAAACGTTGACAATGATGCCCTTGGCCAAAAAGGGCGTATGCGTTTTTTCCTGAATATATTCAGGAAAAAACGCATACGCCCTTTTTGGCCAACCAAGCAACCTGGAAAGGCAAATCAGCGCTACAAAGATGTCTCGCTTCCCATCGGTTAAAAAGGCCATGCTGAATAAAGTGTCAAAACCAGAAATGCAGGACAGGCCATGGAGAAATGGGAGCCTTGCTACACTGATGGGCGGGATGTAAATTGCCAACAGCCACTCTGCAGAAGCGTACGGTGAGTCCTGAAACATCTAAAAAACAAAGCTTAGAGAGCATAGGGCACTTCCACTCATGGGGTTATAAATTGGGAAAATTAAAAATCAGCAAGACACAAGCACCCCAAAGTTTAGGGCTGCTCTGTTGACAAGGACCTCCACTTCATTCCACCTTCAATATCCCAGGAAAGAGAAAAATGGATAAAGAAGTTGTGGTCCTTATGTACAATGGAATATCACTCAGCCGTGAAATCAATGTCATAAGGCTAGTACCAGCATGATGAGTGGATTTAGGTACGACGACTCTAAGTGAAATAAGTCACACAGAAAAGGGCACTTCTCATAAGGTATCACTTATAGAGGGAATGTAAAAACCGTTACACTTGAACTGAATTACAAAACAGAACAGAGTCACACATGCAGAAAACACACTATGGCTGCTTAACGGGAAAGGTGAGGTGGGGTGATACATAAAACAAGGGTTTCAAATTAGCTCAGATACCGTTCCATAAACCCAATATGTAATAGACAAGACCTACTCCTTGCTCAGAGAACTGGACTCAACACGCCCTATTCACCGCACAAGAATATATCTGACTAGTAATAATCTTAAAACCTATGTATTGATATCTCTCTGTTAGTGTGTCAAGTGGGTGTAAAGCGGCATAAACACAGCAGTGAAAAGCAGCTAAACCCCATTATAAAAATAAATTTCTTTGAAAAACCCATGAAACAAAGACAGTGAAAGAGAGAGAAATTCTTACACAATGCGTTCAGGGGCTGTGATGCAAACTGGATTGACCATATCTAGACCCACAGCTGGATGAGACATAAGGGTGGACACTGTTGCGGCTGAGAGGTTTGGTGAGGTTGGGTGAGCAAACACAGACCCTTTAAAGTAATACTGCGTGGTACCCATCGCATGGGTCCCAAATCTCCAGGTTCAAGGGCATCTTCCTACATCGAAAACATGCATGAGATACCCAGAAGATGGTACACCGTGTGATGGGGAAAGGTTTCTAAAACGCACCTCATTTCTCATCTGCTTGTGCCCGGGTTCGCCATTCCAGCCACTTTACTAGCAATCTCCCTCCTTGGAGCATCAGCACCTTTAACCTCCTGTTCCGTACAGGTTGCAATTTGTCCTGAGGATGAACGGGAAGACGTGGAACCAACGAGAGACTAGCTCTTGGTGTTGGGACAGGCACAGGTCACTCTATTTTCCCATCAGGAAGAAGAATTAACCACAGGATCAGCCTGCCCCCCGGAACCAGAACCGGGCCTGAAGCCATCCTGCGCTTTTGCGGCCAGCTCCCTAAAAAGCGAGTTGTAAAATGGAGGTTCAGGGCACTGCAATTCACAAACCTGCAGAGTTATAAATGATAACTCTCATCCACAAATATATTGAGGGAAGGCAAAGAAGAGGATTTGAAATCAAGGCAGAATTGCAGGAAACAGATTTCAGGAGGTAGATTCGAATCGCCTTTAAATCACATGAAAAGCAGAAAATCGTTGACAATGATGCCCTTGGCCAAAAAGGGCGTATGCGTTTTTTCCTGAATATATTCAGGAAAAAACGCATACGCCCTTTTTGGCCAACCAAGCAACCTGGAAAGGCAAATCAGCGCTACAAACAAGTCTCGCTTCCCATCGGTCAAAAGGGCCATGCTGAAAAAAATGTCAAAACCAGAAATGCAGGACAGGCCATGGAGAAATGGGAGCCTTCCTATACTGATGGGCGGGATGTAAATTGCCAACAGCCACTCTGCAGAAGTGTACGGTGTGTCCTGAAACATCTAAAAAACACAGCTTAGAGAGCATAGGGCACTTCCACTCATGGGGGTATAAATTGGGAAAATTAAAAATCAGCAAGACACAAGCACCCCAAAGTTTAGGGCTGCTCTGTTGACAAGGACCTCCACTTCATTCCACCTTCAATATCCCAGGAAAGAGAAAAATGGATAAAGAAGTTGTGGTCCTTATGTACAATGGAATATCACTCAGCCATGAAATCAATGTCATAAGGCTAGTAGCAGCATGATGAGTGGATTTAGGTACGACGATTCTAAGTGAAATAAGTCACAGAGAAAAGGACACTTCTCATAAGGTATCACTTATAGAGGGAATGTAAAAACCGTTACACTTGAACTGAATCAGAAAACAGAACAGAGTCACACATGCAGAAAACACACTATGGCTGCTTAACGGGAAAGGTGAGGTGGGGTGATACATAAAACAAGGGATTCAAATTAGCTCAGATACAGTTCCATAAACCCAATATGTAATAGCCAAGACCTACTCCTTGCTCAGAGAACTGGACTCAACACGCCGTATTCACCACACAAGAATATATCTGACTAGTAATAATCTTAAAACCTATGTATTGATATCTCTCTGTTAGTGTGTCAAGTGGGTAAAAAGCGGCATAAACACAGCAGTGAAAAGCAGCTAAACCCCATTATAAAAATAAATTATTTTGAAAAACCCATGAAACAAAGACAGTGAAAGAGAGAGAAATTCTTACACAATGCGTTCAGGGGCTGTGATGCAACCTGGATTGACCATATCTAGACCCACAGCTGGATGAGACATAAAGGTGGACACTGTTGCGGCTGAGAGGTTTGGTGAGGTTGGGTGAGCAAACGCAGACCCTTTAAAGTAATACTGCGTGGTACCCATCGCATGGGTCCCAAATCTCCAGGTTCAAGGGCATCTTCCTACATCGAAAACATGCATGAGATACCCAGAAGATGGTACACCGTATGATGGGGAAAGGTTTCTAAAACGCACCTCATTTCTCATCTGCTTGTGCCCGGGTTCGCCATTCCAGCCACTTTACTAGCAATCTCCCTCCTTGGAGCATCAGCACCTTTAACCTCCTGTTCCGTACAGGTTGCAATTTGTACTGAGGATGAACGGGAAGACGTGGAAGCAATGAAAGACTAGCTCTTGGTGTTGGGACAGGCACAGGTCACTCTATTTTCCCATCAGGAAGAAGAATTAACCACAGGCTCAGCCTGCCCCCCGGAACAAGAACAGGGCCTGAAGCCATCCTGCGCTTTTGCGGCCATCTCCCAAAAACGCGAGTTATAAAATGGAGGTTCAGGGCACTGCAATTCACAAACCTGCAGAGTTATAAATGATAACTCTCGTCCACAAATATATTGAGGGAAGGCAAAGAAGAGGATTTGAAATCAAGGCAGAATTGCAGGAAACATATTTCAGGAGGTAGATTCGAATCGCCTTTAAAGCACATGAAAAGCGGCAAAACGTTGACAATGATGCCCTTGGCCAAAAAGGGCGTATGCGTTTTTTCCTGAATATATTCAGGAAAAAACGCATACGCCCTTTTTGGCCAACC
The DNA here is from genome assembly GCF_965194805.1 of Balaenoptera borealis. Taxonomy (NCBI): domain Eukaryota; kingdom Metazoa; phylum Chordata; class Mammalia; order Artiodactyla; family Balaenopteridae; genus Balaenoptera; species Balaenoptera borealis. The sequence continues at coordinate 66,001 of NW_028123217.1, read as the reverse complement.
AAGCAACCTGGAAAGGCAAATCAGTGCTACAAAGATGTCTCGCTTCCCATCGGTTAAAAAGGCCATGCTGAATAAAGTGTCAAAACCAGAAATGCAGGACAGGCCATGGAGAAATGGGAGCCTTGCTACACTGATGGGCGGGATGTAAATTGCCAACAGCCACTCTGGAGAAGCGTACGGTGAGTCCTGAAACATCTAAAAAACAAAGCTTAGAGAGCATAGGGCACTTCCACTCATGGGGTTATAAATTGGGAAAATTAAAAATCAGCAAGACACAAGCACCCCAAAGTTTAGGGCTGCTCTGTTGACAAGGACCTCCACTTCATTCCACCTTCAATATCCCAGGAAAGAGAAAAATGGATAAAGAAGTTGTGGTCCTTATGTACAATGGAATATCACTCAGCCGTGAAATCAATGTCATAAGGCTAGTACCAGCATGATGAGTGGATTTAGGTACGACGACTCTAAGTGAAATAAGTCACACAGAAAAGGGCACTTCTCATAAGGTATCACTTATAGAGGGAATGTAAAAACCGTTACACTTGAACTGAATTACAAAACAGAACAGAGTCACACATGCAGAAAACACACTATGGCTGCTTAACGGGAAAGGTGAGGTGGGGTGATACATAAAACAAGGGTTTCAAATTAGCTCAGATACCGTTCCATAAACCCAATATGTAATAGACAAGACCTACTCCTTGCTCAGAGAACTGGACTCAACACGCCCTATTCACCGCACAAGAATATATCTGACTAGTAATAATCTTAAAACCTATGTATTGATATCTCTCTGTTAGTGTGTCAAGTGGGTAAAAAGCGGCATAAACACAGCAGTGAAAAGCAGCTAAACCCCATTATAAAAATAAATTACTTTGAAAAACCCATGAAACAAAGACAGTGAAAGAGAGAGAAATTCTTACACAATGCGTTCAGGGGCTGTGATGCAACCTGGATTGACCATATCTAGACCCACAGCTGGATGAGACATAAGGGTGGACACTGTTGCGGCTGAGAGGTTTGGTGAGGTTGGGTGAGCAAACACAGACCCTTTAAAGTAATACTGCGTGGTACCCATCGCATGGGTCCCAAATCTCCAGGTTCAAGGGCATCTTCCTACATCGAAAACATGCATGAGATACCCAGAAGATGGTACACCGTGTGATGGGGAAAGGTTTCTAAAACGCACCTCATTTCTCATCTGCTTGTGCCCGGGTTCGCCATTCCAGCCACTTTACTAGCAATCTCCCTCCTTGGAGCATCAGCACCTTTAACCTCCTGTTCCGTACAGGTTGCAATTTGTCCTGAGGATGAACGGGAAGACGTGGAACCAACGAGAGACTAGCTCTTGGTGTTGGGACAGGCACAGGTCACTCTATTTTCCCATCAGGAAGAAGAATTAACCACAGGATCAGCCTGCCCCCCAGAACCAGAACCGGGCCTGAAGCCATCCTGCGCTTTTGCGGCCAGCTCCCTAAAAAGCGAGTTGTAAAATGGAGGTTCAGGGCACTGCAATTCACAAACCTGCAGAGTTATAAATGATACCTCTCATCCACAAATATTTTGAGGGAAGGCAAAGAAGAGGATTTGAAATCAAGGCAGAATTGCAGGAAACAGATTTCAGGAGGTAGATTCGAATCGCCTTTAAATCACATGAAAAGCAGAAAATCGTTGACAATGATGCCCTTGGCCAAAAAGGGCGTATGCGTTTTTTCCTGAATATATTCAGGAAAAAACGCATACGCCCTTTTTGGCCAACCAAGCAACCTGGAAAGGCAAATCAGCGCTACAAACAAGTCTCGCTTCCCATCGGTCAAAAGGGCCATGCTGAAAACAATGTCAAAACCAGAAATGCAGGACAGGCCATGGAGAAATGGGAGCCTTCCTATACTGATGGGCGGGATGTAAACTGCCAACAGCCACTCTGCAGAAGTGTACGGTGTGTCCTGAAACATCTAAAAAACACAGCTTAGAGAGCATAGGGCACTTCCACTCAAGGGGGTATAAATTGGCAAAATGAAAAATCAGCAAGACACAAGCACCCCAAAGTTTAGGGCTGCTCTGTTGACAAGGACCTCCACTTCATTCCACCTTCAATATCCCAGGAAAGAGAAAAATGGATAAAGAAGTTGTGGTCCTTATGTACAATGGAATATCACTCAGCCATGAAATCAATGTCATAAGGCTAGTAGCAGCATGATGAGTGGATTTAGGTACGACGATTCTAAGTGAAATAAGTCACACAGAAAAGGACACTTCTCATACGGTATCACTTATAGAGGGAATGTAAAAACCGTTACACTTGAACTGAATCAGAAAACAGAACAGAGTCACACATGCAGAAAACACACTATGGCTGCTTAACGGGAAAGGTGAGGTGGGGTGATACATAAAACAAGGGATTCAAATTAGCTCAGATACCGTTCCATAAACCCAATATGTAATAGACAAGACCTACTCCTTGCTCAGAGAACTGGACTCAACACGCCCTATTCACCGCACAAGAATATATCTGACTAGTAATAATCTTAAAACCTATGTATTGATATCTCTCTGTTAGTGTGTCAAGTGGGTAAAAAGCGGCATAAACACAGCAGTGAAAAGCAGCTAAACCCCATTATAAAAATAAATTATTTTGAAAAACCCATGAAACAAAGACAGTGAAAGAGAGAGAAATTCTTACACAATGCGTTCAGGGGCTGTGATGCAACCTGGATTGACCATATCTAGACCCACAGCTGGATGAGACATAAGGGTGGACACTGTTGCGGCTGAGAGGTTTGGTGAGGTTGGGTGAGCAAACGCAGACCCTTTAAAGTAATACTGCGTGGTACCCATCGCATGGGTCCCAAATCTCCAGGTTCAAGGGCATCTTCCTACATCGAAAACATGCATGAGATACCCAGAAGATGGTACACCGTGTGATGGGGAAAGGTTTCTAAAACGCACCTCATTTCTCATCTGCTTGTGCCCGGGTTCGCCATTCCAGCCACTTTACTAGCAATCTCCCTCCTTGGAGCATCAGCACCTTTAACCTCCTGTTCCGTACAGGTTGCAATTTGTCCTGAGGATGAACGGGAAGACGTGGAACCAACGAGAGACTAGCTCTTGGTGTTGGGACAGGCACAGGTCACTCTATTTTCCCATCAGGAAGAAGAATTAACCACAGGATCAGCCTGCCCCCCGGAACCAGAACCGGGCCTGAAGCCATCCTGCGCTTTTGCGGCCAGCTCCCTAAAAAGCGAGTTGTAAAATGGAGGTTCAGGGCACTGCAATTCACAAACCTGCAGAGTTATAAATGATAACTCTCATCCACAAATATATTGAGGGAAGGCAAAGAAGAGGATTTGAAATCAAGGCAGAATTGCAGGAAACAGATTTCAGGAGGTAGATTCGAATCGCCTTTGAATCACATGAAAAGCAGAAAATCGTTGACAATGATGCCCTTGGCCAAAAAGGGCGTATGCGTTTTTTCCTGAATATATTCAGGAAAAAACGCATACGCCCTTTTTGGCCAACCAAGCAACCTGGAAAGGCAAATCAGCGCTACAAACAAGTCTCGCTTCCCATCGGTCAAAAGGGCCATGCTGAAAAAAATGTCAAAACCAGAAATGCAGGACAGGCCATGGAGAAATGGGAGCCTTCCTATACTGATGGGCGGGATGTAAATTGCCAACAGCCACTCTGCAGAAGTGTACGGTGTGTCCTGAAACATCTAAAAAACACAGCTTAGAGAGCATAGGGCACTTCCACTCATGGGGGTATAAATTGGGAAAATTAAAAATCAGCAAGACACAAGCACCCCAAAGTTTAGGGCTGCTCTGTTGACAAGGACCTCCACTTCATTCCACCTTCAATATCCCAGGAAAGAGAAAAATGGATAAAGAAGTTGTGGTCCTTATGTACAATGGAATATCACTCAGCCATGAAATCAATGTCATAAGGCTAGTAGCAGCATGATGAGTGGATTTAGGTACGACGATTCTAAGTGAAATAAGTCACAGAGAAAAGGACACTTCTCATAAGGTATCACTTATAGAGGGAATGTAAAAACCGTTACACTTGAACTGAATCAGAAAACAGAACAGAGTCACACATGCAGAAAACACACTATGGCTGCTTAACGGGAAAGGTGAGGTGGGGTGATACATAAAACAAGGGATTCAAATTAGCTCAGATACAGTTCCATAAACCCAATATGTAATAGCCAAGACCTACTCCTTGCTCAGAGAACTGGACTCAACACGCCGTATTCACCACACAAGAATATATCTGACTAGTAATAATCTTAAAACCTATGTATTGATATCTCTCTGTTAGTGTGTCAAGTGGGTAAAAAGCGGCATAAACACAGCAGTGAAAAGCAGCTAAACCCCATTATAAAAATAAATTATTTTGAAAAACCCATGAAACAAAGACAGTGAAAGAGAGAGAAATTCTTACACAATGCGTTCAGGGGCTGTGATGCAACCTGGATTGACCATATCTAGACCCACAGCTGGATGAGACATAAAGGTGGACACTGTTGCGGCTGAGAGGTTTGGTGAGGTTGGGTGAGCAAACGCAGACCCTTTAAAGTAATACTGCGTGGTACCCATCGCATGGGTCCCAAATCTCCAGGTTCAAGGGCATCTTCCTACATCGAAAACATGCATGAGATACCCAGAAGATGGTACACCGTATGATGGGGAAAGGTTTCTAAAACGCACCTCATTTCTCATCTGCTTGTGCCCGGGTTCGCCATTCCAGCCACTTTACTAGCAATCTCCCTCCTTGGAGCATCAGCACCTTTAACCTCCTGTTCCGTACAGGTTGCAATTTGTACTGAGGATGAACGGGAAGACGTGGAACCAATGAAAGACTAGCTCTTGGTGTTGGGACAGGCACAGGTCACTCTATTTTCCCATCAGGAAGAAGAATTAACCACAGGCTCAGCCTGCCCCCCGGAACAAGAACAGGGCCTGAAGCCATCCTGCGCTTTTGCGGCCATCTCCCAAAAACGCGAGTTATAAAATGGAGGTTCAGGGCACTGCAATTCACAAACCTGCAGAGTTATAAATGATAACTCTCGTCCACAAATATATTGAGGGAAGGCAAAGAAGAGGATTTGAAATCAAGGCAGAATTGCAGGAAACATATTTCAGGAGGTAGATTCGAATCGCCTTTAAAGCACATGAAAAGCGGCAAAACGTTGACAATGATGCCCTTGGCCAAAAAGGGCGTATGCGTTTTTTCCTGAATATATTCAGGAAAAAACGCATACGCCCTTTTTGGCCAACCAAGCAACCTGGAAAGGCAAATCAGTGCTACAAAGATGTCTCGCTTCCCATCGGTTAAAAAGGCCATGCTGAATAAAGTGTCAAAACCAGAAATGCAGGACAGGCCATGGAGAAATGGGAGCCTTGCTACACTGATGGGCGGGATGTAAATTGCCAACAGCCACTCTGGAGAAGCGTACGGTGAGTCCTGAAACATCTAAAAAACAAAGCTTAGAGAGCATAGGGCACTTCCACTCATGGGGTTATAAATTGGGAAAATTAAAAATCAGCAAGACACAAGCACCCCAAAGTTTAGGGCTGCTCTGTTGACAAGGACCTCCACTTCATTCCACCTTCAATATCCCAGGAAAGAGAAAAATGGATAAAGAAGTTGTGGTCCTTATGTACAATGGAATATCACTCAGCCGTGAAATCAATGTCATAAGGCTAGTACCAGCATGATGAGTGGATTTAGGTACGACGACTCTAAGTGAAATAAGTCACACAGAAAAGGGCACTTCTCATAAGGTATCACTTATAGAGGGAATGTAAAAACCGTTACACTTGAACTGAATTACAAAACAGAACAGAGTCACACATGCAGAAAACACACTATGGCTGCTTAACGGGAAAGGTGAGGTGGGGTGATACATAAAACAAGGGTTTCAAATTAGCTCAGATACCGTTCCATAAACCCAATATGTAATAGACAAGACCTACTCCTTGCTCAGAGAACTGGACTCAACACGCCCTATTCACCGCACAAGAATATATCTGACTAGTAATAATCTTAAAACCTATGTATTGATATCTCTCTGTTAGTGTGTCAAGTGGGTAAAAAGCGGCATAAACACAGCAGTGAAAAGCAGCTAAACCCCATTATAAAAATAAATTACTTTGAAAAACCCATGAAACAAAGACAGTGAAAGAGAGAGAAATTCTTACACAATGCGTTCAGGGGCTGTGATGCAACCTGGATTGACCATATCTAGACCCACAGCTGGATGAGACATAAGGGTGGACACTGTTGCGGCTGAGAGGTTTGGTGAGGTTGGGTGAGCAAACACAGACCCTTTAAAGTAATACTGCGTGGTACCCATCGCATGGGTCCCAAATCTCCAGGTTCAAGGGCATCTTCCTACATCGAAAACATGCATGAGATACCCAGAAGATGGTACACCGTGTGATGGGGAAAGGTTTCTAAAACGCACCTCATTTCTCATCTGCTTGTGCCCGGGTTCGCCATTCCAGCCACTTTACTAGCAATCTCCCTCCTTGGAGCATCAGCACCTTTAACCTCCTGTTCCGTACAGGTTGCAATTTGTCCTGAGGATGAACGGGAAGACGTGGAACCAACGAGAGACTAGCTCTTGGTGTTGGGACAGGCACAGGTCACTCTATTTTCCCATCAGGAAGAAGAATTAACCACAGGATCAGCCTGCCCCCCAGAACCAGAACCGGGCCTGAAGCCATCCTGCGCTTTTGCGGCCAGCTCCCTAAAAAGCGAGTTGTAAAATGGAGGTTCAGGGCACTGCAATTCACAAACCTGCAGAGTTATAAATGATACCTCTCATCCACAAATATTTTGAGGGAAGGCAAAGAAGAGGATTTGAAATCAAGGCAGAATTGCAGGAAACAGATTTCAGGAGGTAGATTCGAATCGCCTTTAAATCACATGAAAAGCAGAAAATCGTTGACAATGATGCCCTTGGCCAAAAAGGGCGTATGCGTTTTTTCCTGAATATATTCAGGAAAAAACGCATACGCCCTTTTTGGCCAACCAAGCAACCTGGAAAGGCAAATCAGCGCTACAAACAAGTCTCGCTTCCCATCGGTCAAAAGGGCCATGCTGAAAACAATGTCAAAACCAGAAATGCAGGACAGGCCATGGAGAAATGGGAGCCTTCCTATACTGATGGGCGGGATGTAAACTGCCAACAGCCACTCTGCAGAAGTGTACGGTGTGTCCTGAAACATCTAAAAAACACAGCTTAGAGAGCATAGGGCACTTCCACTCAAGGGGGTATAAATTGGCAAAATGAAAAATCAGCAAGACACAAGCACCCCAAAGTTTAGGGCTGCTCTGTTGACAAGGACCTCCACTTCATTCCACCTTCAATATCCCAGGAAAGAGAAAAATGGATAAAGAAGTTGTGGTCCTTATGTACAATGGAATATCACTCAGCCATGAAATCAATGTCATAAGGCTAGTAGCAGCATGATGAGTGGATTTAGGTACGACGATTCTAAGTGAAATAAGTCACAGAGAAAAGGACACTTCTCATACGGTATCACTTATAGAGGGAATGTAAAAACCGTTACACTTGAACTGAATCAGAAAACAGAACAGAGTCACACATGCAGAAAACACACTATGGCTGCTTAACGGGAAAGGTGAGGTGGGGTGATACATAAAACAAGGGATTCAAATTAGCTCAGATACCGTTCCATAAACCCAATATGTAATAGACAAGACCTACTCCTTGCTCAGAGAACTGGACTCAACACGCCCTATTCACCGCACAAGAATATATCTGACTAGTAATAATCTTAAAACCTATGTATTGATATCTCTCTGTTAGTGTGTCAAGTGGGTAAAAAGCGGCATAAACACAGCAGTGAAAAGCAGCTAAACCCCATTATAAAAATAAATTATTTTGAAAAACCCATGAAACAAAGACAGTGAAAGAGAGAGAAATTCTTACACAATGCGTTCAGGGGCTGTGATGCAACCTGGATTGACCATATCTAGACCCACAGCTGGATGAGACATAAGGGTGGACACTGTTGCGGCTGAGAGGTTTGGTGAGGTTGGGTGAGCAAACGCAGACCCTTTAAAGTAATACTGCGTGGTACCCATCGCATGGGTCCCAAATCTCCAGGTTCAAGGGCATCTTCCTACATCGAAAACATGCATGAGATACCCAGAAGATGGTACACCGTGTGATGGGGAAAGGTTTCTAAAACGCACCTCATTTCTCATCTGCTTGTGCCCGGGTTCGCCATTCCAGCCACTTTACTAGCAATCTCCCTCCTTGGAGCATCAGCACCTTTAACCTCCTGTTCCATACAGGTTGCAATTTGTACTGAGGATGAACGGGAAGACGTGGAACCAATGAAAGACTAGCTCTTGGTGTTGGGACAGGCACAGGTCACTCTATTTTCCCATCAGGAAGAAGAATTAACCACAGGATCAGCCTGCCCCCCGGAACCAGAACCGGGCCTGAAGCCATCCTGCGCTTTTGCGGCCAGCTCCCTAAAAAGCGAGTTGTAAAATGGAGGTTCAGGGCACTGCAATTCACAAACCTGCAGAGTTATAAATGATAACTCTCATCCACAAATATATTGAGGGAAGGCAAAGAAGAGGATTTGAAATCAAGGCAGAATTGCAGGAAACAGATTTCAGGAGGTAGATTCGAATCGCCTTTAAAGCACATGAAAACGGCAAAACGTTGACAATGATGCCCTTGGCCAAAAAGGGCGTATGCGTTTTTTCCTGAATATATTCAGGAAAAAACACATACGCCCTTTTTGGCCAACCAAGCAACCTGGAAAGGCAAATCAGTGCTAGAAAGATGTCTCGCTTCCCATCGGTCAAAAGGGCCATGCTGAAAAAAGTGTCAAAACCAGAAATGCAGGACAGGCCATGGAGAAATGGGAGCCTCGCTACACTGATGGGCGGGATGTAAATTGTCAACAGCCACTCTGGAGAAGTGTACGGTGAGTCCTGAAACGTCTAAAAAGCAAAGCTTAGAGAGCATAGGGCACTTCCACTCATGGGGGTATAAATTGGGAAAATGAAAAATCAGCAAGACACAAGCACCCCAAAGTTTAGGGCTGCTCTGTTGACAAGGACCTCCACTTCATTCCACCTTCAATATCCCAGGAAAGAGAAAAATGGATAAAGAAGTTGTGGTCCTTATGTACAATGGAATATCACTCAGCCATGAAATCAATGTCATAAGGCTAGTAGCAGCATGATGAGTGGATTTAGGTACGACGACTCTAAGTGAAATAAGTCACACAGAAAAGGACACTTCTCATAAGGTATCACTGATAGAGGGAATGTAAAAACCGTTACACTTGAACTGAATTACAAAACAGAACAGAGTCACACATGCAGAAAACACACTATGGCTGCTTAACGGGAAAGGTGAGGTGGGGTGATACATAAAACAAGGGTTTCAAATTAGCTCAGATACCGTTCCATAAACCCAATATGTAATAGACAAGACCTACTCCTTGCTCAGAGAACTGGACTCAACACGCCCTATTCACCGCACAAGAATATATCTGACTAGTAATAATCTTAAAACCTATGTATTGATATCTCTCTGTTAATGTGTCAAGTGGGTAAAAAGCGGCATAAACACAGCAGTGAAAAGCAGCTAAACCCCATTATAAAAATAAATTACTTTGAAAAACCCATGAAACAAAGACAGTGAAAGAGAGAGAAATTCTTACACAATGCGTTCACGGGCTGTGATGCAACCTGGATTGACCATATCTAGACCCACAGCTGGATGAGACATAAGGGTGGACACTGTTGCGGCTGAGAGGTTTGGTGAGGTTGGGTGAGCAAACGCAGACCCTTTAAAGTAATACTGCGTGGTACCCATCGCATGGGTCCCAAATCTCCAGGTTCAAGGGCATCTTCCTACATCGAAAACATGCATGAGATACCCAGAAGATGGTACACCGTGTGATGGGGAAAGGTTTCTAAAACGCACCTCATTTCTCATCTGCTTGTGCCCGGGTTTGCCATTCCAGCCACTTTACTAGCAATCTCCCTCCTTGGAGCATCAGCACCTTTAACCTCCTGTTCCGTACAGGTTGCAATTTGTCCTGAGGATGAACGGGAAGACGTGGAACCAACGAGAGACTAGCTCTTGGTGTTGGGACAGGCACAGGTCACTCTATTTTCCCATCAGGAAGAAGAATTAACCACAGGATCAGCCTGCCCCCCGGAACCAGAACCGGGCCTGAAGCCATCCTGCGCTTTTGCGGCCAGCTCCCTAAAAAGCGAGTTGTAAAATGGAGGTTCAGGGCACTGCAATTCACAAACCTGCAGAGTTATAAATGATAACTCTCGTCCACAAATATATTGAGGGAAGGCAAAGAAGAGGATTTGAAATCAAGGCAGAATTGCAGGAAACAGATTTCAGGAGGTAGATTCGAATCGCCTTTAAATCACATGAAAAGCAGAAAATCGTTGACAATGATGCCCTTGGCCAAAAAGGGCGTATGCGTTTTTTCCTGAATATATTCAGGAAAAAACGCATACGCCCTTTTTGGCCAACCAAGCAACCTGGAAAGGCAAATCAGCGCTACAAACAAGTCTCGCTTCCCATCGGTCAAAAGGGCCATGCTGAAAAAAATGTCAAAACCAGAAATGCAGGACAGGCCATGGAGAAATGGGAGCCTTCCTATACTGATGGGCGGGATGTAAATTGCCAACAGCCACTCTGCAGAAGTGTACGGTGTGTCCTGAAACATCTAAAAAACACAGCTTAGAGAGCATAGGGCACTTCCACTCATGGGGGTATAAATTGGGAAAATGAAAAATCAGCAAGACACAAGAACCCCAAAGTTTAGGGCTGCTCTGTTGACAAGGACCTCCACTTCATTCCACCTTCAATATCCCAGGAAAGAGAAAAATGGATAAAGAAGTTGTGGTCCTTATGTACAATGTAATATCACTCAGCCGTGAAATCAATGTCATAAGGCTAGTAGCAGCATGATGAGTGGATTTAGGTACAACGATTCTAAGTGAAATAAGTCACACAGAAAAGGACACTTCTCATAAGGTATCACTGATAGAGGGAATGTAAAAACCGTTACACTTGAACTGAATTACAAAACAGAACAGAGTCACACATGCAGAAAACACACTATGGCTGCTTCACGGGAAAGGTGAGGTGGGGTGATACATAAAACAAGGGTATCAAATTAGCTCAGATACCGTTCCATAAACCCAATATGTAATAGACAAGACCTACTCCTTGCTCAGAGAACTGGACTCAACACGCCCTATTCACCGCACAAGAATATATCTGACTAGTAATAATCTTAAAACCTATGTATTGATATCTCTCTGTTAGTGTGTCAAGTGGGTGAAAAGCGGCATAAACACAGCAGTGAAAAGCAGCTAAACCCATTTATAAAAATAAATTACTTTGAAAAACCCATGAAACAAAGACAGTGAAAGAGAGAGAAATTCTTACACAATGCGTTCACGGGCTGTGATGCAACCTGGATTGACCATATCTAGACCCACAGCTGGATGAGACATAAGGGTGGACACTGTTGCGGCTGAGAGGTTTGGTGAGGTTGGGTGAGCAAACGCAGACCCTTTAAAGTAATACTGCGTGGTACCCATCGCATGGGTCCCAAATCTCCAGGTTCAAGGGCATCTTCCTACATCGAAAACATGCATGAGATACCCAGAAGATGGTACACCGTATGATGGGGAAAGGTTTCTAAAACGCACCTCATTTCTCATCTGCTTGTGCCCGGGTTCGCCATTCCAGCCACTTTATTAGCAATCTCCCTCCTTGGAGCATCAGCACCTTTAACCTCCTGTTCCGTACAGGTTGCAATTTGTACTGAGGATGAACGGGAAGACGTGGAACCAATGAAAGACTAGCTCTTGGTGTTGGGACAGGCACAGGTCACTCTATTTTCCCATCAGGAAGAAGAATTAACCACAGGCTCAGCCTGCCCCCCGGAACAAGAAGAGGGCCTGAAGCCATCCTGCGCTTTTGCGGCCATCTCCCAAAAACGCGAGTTGTAAAATGGAGGTTCAGGGCACTGCAATTCACAAACCTGCAGAGTTATAAATGATAACTCTCGTCCACAAATATATTGAGGGAAGGCAAAGAAGAGGATTTGAAATCAAGGCAGAATTGCAGGAAACAGATTTCAGGAGGTAGATTCGAATCGCCTTTAAAGCACATGAAAAGCGGCAAAACGTTGACAATGATGCCCTTGGCCAAAAAGGGCGTATGCGTTTTTTCCTGAATATATTCAGGAAAAAACGCATACGCCCTTTTTGGCCAACCAAGCAACCTGGAAAGGCAAATCAGCGCTACAAAGATGTCTCGCTTCCCATCGGTTAAAAAGGCCATGCTGAATAAAGTGTCAAAACCAGAAATGCAGGACAGGCCATGGAGAAATGGGAGCCTTGCTACACTGATGGGCGGGATGTAAATTGCCAACAGCCACTCTGGAGAAGCGTACGGTGAGTCCTGAAACATCTAAAAAACAAAGCTTAGAGAGCATAGGGCACTTCCACTCATGGGGTTATAAATTGGGAAAATTAAAAATCAGCAAGACACAAGCACCCCAAAGTTTAGGGCTGCTCTGTTGACAAGGACCTCCACTTCATTCCACCTTCAATATCCCAGGAAAGAGAAAAATGGATAAAGAAGTTGTGGTCCTTATGTACAATGGAATATCACTCAGCCGTGAAATCAATGTCATAAGGCTAGTAGCAGCATGATGAGTGGATTTAGGTACAACGACTCTAAGTGAAATAAGTCACACAGAAAAGGACACTTCTCATAAGGTATCACTGATAGAGGGAATGTAAAAACCGTTACACTTGAACTGAATTACAAAACAGAACAGAGTCACACATGCAGAAAACACACTATGGCTGCTTAACGGGAAAGGTGAGGTGGGGTGATACATAAAACAAGGGTATCAAATTAGCTCAGATACCGTTCCATAAACCCAATATGTAATAGACAAGACCTACTCCTTGCTCAGAGAACTGGACTCAACACGCCCTATTCACCGCACAAGAATATATCTGACTAGTAATAATCTTAAAACCTATGTATTGATATCTCTCTGTTAGTGTGTCAAGTGGGTGAAAAGCGGCATAAACACAGCAGTGAAAAGCAGCTAAACCCATTTATAAAAATAAATTACTTTGAAAAACCCATGAAACAAAGACAGTGAAAGAGAGCGAAATTCTTACACAATGCGTTCACGGGCTGTGATGCAAAGTGGATTGACCATATCTAGACCCACAGCTGGATGAGACATAAGGGTGGACACTGTTGCGGCTGAGAGGTTTGGTGAGGTTGGGTGAGCAAACGCAGACCCTTTAAAGTAATACTGCGTGGTACCCATCGCATGGGTCCCAAATCTCCAGGTTCAAGGGCATCTTCCTACATCGAAAACATGCATGAGATACCCAGAAGATGGTACACCGTATGATGGGGAAAGGTTTCTAAAACGCACCTCATTTCTCATCTGCTTGTGCCCGGGTTCGCCATTCCAGCCACTTTACTAGCAATCTCCCTCCTTGGAGCATCAGCACCTTTAACCTCCTGTTCCGTACAGGTTGCAATTTGTACTGAGGATGAACGGGAAGACGTGGAACCAATGAAAGACTAGCTCTTGGTGTTGGGACAGGCACAGGTCACTCTATTTTCCCATCAGGAAGAAGAATTAACCACAGGCTCAGCCTGCCCCCCGGAACAAGAACAGGGCCTGAAGCCATCCTGTGCTTTTGCGGCCATCTCCCAAAAACGCGAGTTGTAAAATGGAGGTTCAGGGCACTGCAATTCACAAACCTGCAGAGTTATAAATGATAACTCTCGTCCACAAATATATTGAGGGAAGGCAAAGAAGAGGATTTGAAATCAAGGCAGAATTGCAGGAAACAGATTTCAGGAGGTAGATTCGAATCGCCTTTAAAGCACATGAAAAGCGGCAAAACGTTGACAATGATGCCCTTGGCCAAAAAGGGCGTATGCGTTTTTTCCTGAATATATTCAGGAAAAAACGCATACGCCCTTTTTGGCCAACCAAGCAACCTGGAAAGGCAAATCAGCGCTACAAAGATGTCTCGCTTCCCATCGGTTAAAAAGGCCATGCTGAATAAAGTGTCAAAACCAGAAATGCAGGACAGGCCATGGAGAAATGGGAGCCTTGCTACACTGATGGGCGGGATGTAAATTGCCAACAGCCACTCTGGAGAAGCGTACGGTGAGTCCTGAAACATCTAAAAAACAAAGCTTAGAGAGCATAGGGCACTTCCACTCATGGGGTTATAAATTGGGAAAATTAAAAATCAGCAAGACACAAGCACCCCAAAGTTTAGGGCTGCTCTGTTGACAAGGACCTCCACTTCATTCCACCTTCAATATCCCAGGAAAGAGAAAAATGGATAAAGAAGTTGTGGTCCTTATGTACAATGGAATATCACTCAGCCGTGAAATCAATGTCATAAGGCTAGTACCAGCATGATGAGTGGATTTAGGTACGATGATTCTAAGTGAAATAAGTCACACAGAAAAGGGCACTTCTCATAAGGTATCACTTATAGAGGGAATGTAAAAACCGTTACACTTGAACTGAATTACAAAACAGAACAGAGTCACACATGCAGAAAACACACTATGCCTGCTTAACGGGAAAGGTGAGGTGGGGTGATACATAAAACAAGGGTTTCAAATTAGCTCAGATACCGTTCCATAAACCCAATATGTAATAGACAAGACCTACTCCTTGCTCAGAGAACTGGACTCAACACGCCCTATTCACCGCACAAGAATATATCTGACTAGTAATAATCTTAAAACCTATGTATTGATATCTCTCTGTTAGTGTGTCAAGTGGGTAAAAAGCGGCATAAACACAGCAGTGAAAAGCAGCTAAACCCCATTATAAAAATTAATTACTTTGAAAAACCCATGAAACAAAGACAGTGAAAGAGAGAGAAATTCTTACACAATGCGTTCAGGGGCTGTGATGCAACCTGGATTGACCATATCTAGACCCACAGCTGGATGAGACATAAGGGTGGACACTGTTGCGGCTGAGAGGTTTGGTGAGGTTGGGTGAGCAAACGCAGACCCTTTAAAGTAATACTGCGTGGTACCCATCGCATGGGTCCCAAATCTCCAGGTTCAAGGGCATCTTCCTACATCGAAAACATGCATGAGATACCCAGAAGATGGTACACCGTGTGATGGGGAAAGGTTTCTAAAACGCACCTCATTTCTCATCTGCTTGTGCCCGGGTTCGCCATTCCAGCCACTTTACTAGCAATCTCCCTCCTTGGAGCATCAGCACCTTTAACCTCCTGTTCCGTACAGGTTGCAATTTGTCCTGAGGATGAACGGGAAGACGTGGAACCAACGAGAGACTAGCTCTTGGTGTTGGGACAGGCACAGGTCACTCTATTTTCCCATCAGGAAGAAGAATTAACCACAGGATCAGCCTGCCCCCCGGAACCAGAACCGGGCCTGAAGCCATCCTGCGCTTTTGCGGCCAGCTCCCTAAAAAGCGAGTTGTAAAATGGAGGTTCAGGGCACTGCAATTCACAAACCTGCAGAGTTATAAATGATAACTCTCGTCCACAAATATATTGAGGGAAGGCAAAGAAGAGGATTTGAAATCAAGGCAGAATTGCAGGAAACAGATTTCAGGAGGTAGATTCGAATCGCCTTTAAATCACATGAAAAGCAGAAAATCGTTGACAATGATGCCCTTGGCCAAAAAGGGCGTATGCGTTTTTTCCTGAATATATTCAGGAAAAAACGCATACGCCCTTTTTGGCCAACCAAGCAACCTGGAAAGGCAAATCAGCGCTACAAACAAGTCTCGCTTCCCATCGGTCAAAAGGGCCATGCTGAAAAAAATGTCAAAACCAGAAATGCAGGACAGGCCATGGAGAAATGGGAGCCTTCCTATACTGATGGGCGGGATGTAAATTGCCAACAGCCACTCTGCAGAAGTGTACGGTGTGTCCTGAAACATCTAAAAAACACAGCTTAGAGAGCATAGGGCACTTCCACTCATGGGGGTATAAATTGGGAAAATTAAAAATCAGCAAGACACAAGCACCCCAAAGTTTAGGGCTGCTCTGTTGACAAGGACCTCCACTTCATTCCACCTTCAATATCCCAGGAAAGAGAAAAATGGATAAAGAAGTTGTGGTCCTTATGTACAATGGAATATCACTCAGCCGTGAAATCAATGTCATAAGGCTAGTAGCAGCATGATGAGTGGATTTAGGTACAACGACTCTAAGTGAAATAAGTCACACAGAAAAGGACACTTCTCATAAGGTATCACTGATAGAGGGAATGTAAAAACCGTTACACTTGAACTGAATTACAAAACAGAACAGAGTCACACATGCAGAAAACACACTATGGCTGCTTAACGGGAAAGGTGAGGTGGGGTGATACATAAAACAAGGGTTTCAAATTAGCTCAGATACCGTTCCGTAAAACCAATATGTAATAGACAAGACCTACTCCTTGCTCAGAGAACTGGACTCAACACGCCCTATTCACCGCACAAGAATATATCTGAATAGTAATAATCTTAAAACCTATGTATTGATATCTCTCTGTTAGTGTGTCAAGTGGGTGAAAAGCGGCATAAACACAGCAGTGAAAAGCAGCTAAACCCATTTATAAAAATAAATTACTTTGAAAAACCCATGAAACAAAGACAGTGAAAGAGAGAGAAATTCTTACACAATGCGTTCACGGGCTGTGATGCAACCTGGATTGACCATATCTAGACCCACAGCTGGATGAGACATAAGGGTGGACACTGTTGCGGCTGAGAGGTTTGGTGAGGTTGGGTGAGCAAACGCAGACCTTTTAAAGTAATACTGCGTGGTACCCATCGCATGGGTCCCAAATCTCCAGGTTCAAGGGCATCTTCCTACATCGAAAACATGCATGAGATACCCAGAAGATGGTACACCGTATGATGGGGAAAGGTTTCTAAAACGCACCTCATTTCTCATCTGCTTGTGCCCGGGTTCGCCATTCCAGCCACTTTACTAGCAATCTCCCTCCTTGGAGCATCAGCACCTTTAACCTCCTGTTCCGTACAGGTTGCAATTTGTACTGAGGATGAACGGGAAGACGTGGAACCAATGAAAGACTAGCTCTTGGTGTTGGGACAGGCACAGGTCACTCTATTTTCCCATCAGGAAGAAGAATTAACCACAGGCTCAGCCTGCCCCCCGGAACAAGAAGAGGGCCTGAAGCCATCCTGCGCTTTTGCGGCCATCTCCCAAAAACGCGAGTTGTAAAATGGAGGTTCAGGGCACTGCAATTCACAAACCTGCAGAGTTATAAATGATAACTCTCGTCCACAAATATATTGAGGGTAGGCAAAGAAGAGGATTTGAAATCAAGGCAGAATTGCAGGAAACATATTTCAGGAGGTAGATTCGAATCGCCTTTAAAGCACATGAAAAGCGGCAAAACGTTGACAATGATGCCCTTGGCCAAAAAGGGCGTATGCGTTTTTTCCTGAATATATTCAGGAAAAAACGCATACGCCCTTTTTGGCCAACCAAGCAACCTGGAAAGGCAAATCAGCGCTACAAAGATGTCTCGCTTCCCATCGGTTAAAAAGGCCATGCTGAATAAAGTGTCAAAACCAGAAATGCAGGACAGGCCATGGAGAAATGGGAGCCTTGTTACACTGATGGGCGGGATGTAAATTGCCAACAGCCACTCTGGAGAAGTGTACGGTGAGTCCTGAAACATCTAAAAAACAAAGCTTAGAGAGCATAGGGCACTTCCACTCATGGGGTTATAAATTGGGAAAATTAAAAATCAGCAAGACACAAGCACCCCAAAGTTTAGGGCTGCTCTGTTGACAAGGACCTCCACTTCATTCCACCTTCAATATCCCAGGAAAGAGAAAAATGGATAAAGAAGTTGTGGTCCTTATGTACAATGGAATATCACTCAGCCGTGAAATCAATGTCATAAGGCTAGTACCAGCATGATGAGTGGATTTAGGTACGACGACTCTAAGTGAAATAAGTCACACAGAAAAGGGCACTTCTCATAAGGTATCACTTATAGAGGGAATGTAAAAACCGTTACACTTGAACTGAATTACAAAACAGAACAGAGTCACACATGCAGAATACACACTATGGCTGCTTAACGGGAAAGGTGAGGTGGGGTGATACATAAAACAAGGGTTTCAAATTAGCTCAGATACCGTTCCATAAAACCAATATGTAATAGACAAGACCTACTCCTTGCTCAGAGAACTGGACTCAACACGCCCTATTCACCGCACAAGAATACATCTGACTAGTAATAATCTTAAAAAATATGTACTGATATCTCTCTGTTAGTGTGTCAAGTGGTTAAAAAGCGGCATAAACACAGCAGTGAAAAGCAGCTAAACCCCATTATAAAAATAAATTCTTTGAAAAACCCATGAAACAAAGACAGTGAAAGAGAGAGAAATTCTTACACAATGCGTTCAGGGGCTGTGATGCAACCTGGATTGACCATATCTAGACCCACAGCTGGATGAGACATAAGGGTGGACACTGTTGCGGCTGAGAGGTTTGGTGAGGTTGGGTGAGCAAACGCAGACCCTTTAAAGTAATACTGCGTGGTACCCATCGCATGGGTCCCAAATCTCCAGGTTCAAGGGCATCTTCCTACATCGAAAACATGCATGAGAAACCCAGAAGATGGTACACCGTGTGATGGGGAAAGGTTTCTAAAACGCACCTCATTTCTCATCTGCTTGTGCCCGGGTTCGCCATTCCAGCCACTTTACTAGCAATCTCCCTCCTTGGAGCATCAGCACCTTTAACCTCCTCTTCCGTACAGGTTGCAATTTGTCCTGAGGATGAACTGGAAGACGTGGAACCAATGAGAGACTAGCTCTTGGTGTTGGGACAGGCACAGGTCACTCTATTTTCCCATCAGGAAGAAGAATTAACCACAGGCTCAGCCTGCCACCCGGAACCAGAACAGGGCCTGAAGCCATCCTGTGCTATTGCGGCCAGCTCCCTAAAAAGCGAGTTGTAAAATGGAGGTTCAGGGCACTGCAATTCACAAACCTGCAGACTTATAAATGATAACTCTCGTCCACAAATATATTGAGGGAAGGCAAAGAAGAGGATTTGAAATCAAGGCAGAATTGCAGGAAACAGATTTCAGGAGGTAGATTCGAATCGCCTTTAAAGCACATGAAAAGCGGCAAAACGTTGACAATGATGCCCTTGGCCAAATAGGGCGTATGCGTTTTTTCCTGAATATATTCAGGAAAAAACGCATACGCCCTTTTTGGCCAACCAAGCAACCTGGAAAGGCAAATCAGCGCTACAAAGATGTCTCGCTTCCCATCGGTCAAAAGGGCCATGCTGAAAAAAGTGTCAAAACCAGAAATGCAGGACAGGCCATGGAGAAATGGGAGCCTTGCTACAGTGATGGGCGGGATGTAAATTGTCAACAGCCACTCTGGAGAAGTGTACGGTGAGTCCTGAAACTTCTAAAAAGCAAAGCTAAGAGAGCATAGGGCACATCCACTCATGGGGGTATAAATTGGGAAAATTAAAAATCAGCAAGACACAAGCAACCCAAAGTTTAGGGCTGCTCTGTTGACAAGGACCTCCACTTCATTCCACCTTCAATATCCCAGGAAAGAGAAAAATGGATAAAGAAGTTGTGGTCCTTATGTACAATGGAATATCACTCAGCCATGAAATCACTGTCATAAGGCTAGTAGCAGCATGATGAGTGGATTTAGGTACGACGATTCTAAGTGAAATAAGTCAAACAGAAAAGGACACTTCTCATAAGGTATCACTGATAGAGGGAATGTAAAAACCGTTACACTTGAACTGAATTACAAAACAGAACAGAGTCACACATGCAGAAAACACACTATGGCTGCTTAACGGGAATGGTGAGGTGGCGTGATACATAAAACAAGGGTTTCAAATTAGCTCAGATACCGTTCCATAAACCCAATATGTAATAGACAAGACCTATTCCTTGCTCAGAGAACTGGACTCAACACGCCCTATTCACCGCACAAGAATATATCTGACTAGTAATAATCTTAAAACCTATGTATTGATATCTCTCTGTTAGTGTGTCAAGTGGGTAAAAAGCGGCATAAACACAGCAGTGAAAAGCAGCTAAACCCCATTATAAAAATAAATTACTTTGAAAAACCCATGAAACAAAGACAGTGAAAGAGAGAGAAATTCTTACACAATGCGTTCAGGGGCTGTGATGCAACCTGGATTGACCATATCTAGACCCACAGCTGGATGAGACATAAGGGTGGACACTGTTGCGGCTGAGAAGTTTGGTGAGGTTGGGTGAGCAAACGCAGACCCTTTAAAGTAATACTGCGTGGTACCCATCGCATGGGTCCCAAATCTCCAGGTTCAAGGGCATCTTCCTACATCGAAAACATGCATGAGATACCCAGAAGATGGTACACCGTGTGATGGGGAAAGGTTTCTAAAACGCACCTCATTTCTCATCTGCTTGTGCCCGGGTTCGCCATTCCAGCCACTTTACTAGAAATCTCCCTCCTTGGAGCATCAGCACCTTTAACCTCCTGTTCCGTACAGGTTGCAATTTGTCCTGAGGATGAACGGGAAGACGGGGAACCAACGAGAGACTAGCTCTTGGTGTTGGGACAGGCACAGGTCACTCTATTTTCCCATCAGGAAGAAGAATTAACCACAGGCTCAGCCTGCCCCCCGGAACCAGAACCGGGCCTGAAGCCATCCTGCGCTTTTGCGGCCAGCTCCCTAAAAAGCGAGTTGTAAAATGGAGGTTCAGGGCACTGCAATTCACAAACCTGCAGAGTTATAAATGATAACTCTCGTCCACAAATATATTGAGGGAAGGCAAAGAAGAGGATTTGAAATCAAGGCAGAATTGCAGGAAACAGATTTCAGGAGGTAGATTCGAATCGCCTTTAAATCACATGAAAAGCAGAAAATCGTTGACAATGATGCCCTTGGCCAAAAAGGGCGTATGCGTTTTTTCCTGAATATATTCAGGAAAAAACGCATACGCCCTTTTTGGCCAACCAAGCAACCTGGAAAGGCAAATCAGCGCTACAAACAAGTCTCGCTTCCCATCGGTCAAAAGGGCCATGCTGAAAAAAATGTCAAAACCAGAAATGCAGGACAGGCCATGGAGAAATGGGAGCCTTCCTATACTGATGGGCGGGATGTAAATTGCCAACAGCCACTCTGCAGAAGTGTACGGTGTGTCCTGAAACATCTAAAAAACACAGCTTAGAGAGCATAGGGCACTTCCACTCATGGGGGTATAAATTGGGAAAATGAAAAATCAGCAAGACACAAGAACCCCAAAGTTTAGGGCTGCTCTGTTGACAAGGACCTCCACTTCATTCCACCTTCAATATCCCAGGAAAGAGAAAAATGGATAAAGAAGTTGTGGTCCTTATGTACAATGGAATATCACTCAGCCGTGAAATCAATGTCATAAGGCTAGTAGCAGCATGATGAGTGGATTTAGGTACAACGACTCTAAGTGAAATAAGTCACACAGAAAAGGACACTTCTCATAAGGTATCACTGATAGAGGGAATGTAAAAACCGTTACACTTGAACTGAATTACAAAACAGAACAGAGTCACACATGCAGAAAACACACTATGGCTGCTTAACGGGAAAGGTGAGGTGGGGTGATACATAAAACAAGGGTTTCAAATTAGCTCAGATACCGTTCCATAAAACCAATATGTAATAGACAAGACCTACTCCTTGCTCAGAGAACTGGACTCAACACGCCCTATTCACCGCACAAGAATATATCTGAATAGTAATAATCTTAAAACATATGTATTGATATCTCTCTGTTAGTGTGTCAAGTGGGTGAAAAGCGGCATAAACACAGCAGTGAAAAGCAGCTAAACCCATTTATAAAAATAAATTACTTTGAAAAACCCATGAAACAAAGACAGTGAAAGAGAGAGAAATTCTTACACAATGCGTTCACGGGCTGTGATGCAACCTGGATTGACCATATCTAGACCCACAGCTGGATGAGACATAAGGGTGGACACTGTTGCGGCTGAGAGGTTTGGTGAGGTTGGGTGAGCAAACGCAGACCCTTTAAAGTAATACTGCGTGGTACCCATCGCATTGGTCCCAAATCTCCAGGTTCAAGGGCATCTTCCTACATCGAAAACATGCATGAGATACCCAGAAGATGATACACCGTATGATGGGGAAAGGTTTCTAAAACGCACCTCATTTCTCATCTGCTTGTGCCCGGGTTCGCCATTCCAGCCACTTTACTAGCAATCTCCCTCCTTGGAGCATCAGCACCTTTAACCTCCTGTTCCGTACAGGTTGCAATTTGTACTGAGGATGAACGGGAAGACGTGGAAGCAATGAAAGACTAGCTCTTGGTGTTGGGACAGGCACAGGTCACTCTATTTTCCCATCAGGAAGAAGAATTAACCACAGGCTCAGCCTGCCCCCCGGAACAAGAAGAGGGCCTGAAGCCATCCTGCGCTTTTGCGGCCATCTCCCAAAAACGCGAGTTGTAAAATGGAGGTTCAGGGCACTGCAATTCACAAACCTGCAGAGTTATAAATGATAACTCTCGTCCACAAATATATTGAGGGAAGGCAAAGAAGAGGATTTGAAATCAAGGCAGAATTGCAGGAAACAGATTTCAGGAGGTAGATTCGAATCGCCTTTAAAGCACATGAAAAGCGGCAAAACGTTGACAATGATGCCCTTGGCCAAAAAGGGCGTATGCGTTTTTTCCTGAATATATTCAGGAAAAAACGCATACGCCCTTTTTGGCCAACCAAGCAACCTGGAAAGGCAAATCAGCGCTACAAAGATGTCTCGCTTCCCATCGGTTAAAAAGGCCATGCTGAATAAAGTGTCAAAACCAGAAATGCAGGACAGGCCATGGAGAAATGGGAGCCTTGCTACACTGATGGGCGGGATGTAAATTGCCAACAGCCACTCTGGAGAAGCGTACGGTGAGTCCTGAAACATCTAAAAAACAAAGCTTAGAGAGCATAGGGCACTTCCACTCATGGGGTTATAAATTGGGAAAATTAAAAATCAGCAAGACACAAGCACCCCAAAGTTTAGGGCTGCTCTGTTGACAAGGACCTCCACTTCATTCCACCTTCAATATCCCAGGAAAGAGAAAAATGGATAAAGAAGTTGTGGTCCTTATGTACAATGGAATATCACTCAGCCGTGAAATCAATGTCATAAGGCTAGTACCAGCATGATGAGTGGATTTAGGTACGACGACTCTAAGTGAAATAAGTCACACAGAAAAGGGCACTTCTCATAAGGTATCACTTATAGAGGGAATGTAAAAACCGTTACACTTGAACTGAATTACAAAACAGAACAGAGTCACACATGCAGAAAACACACTATGGCTGCTTAACGGGAAAGGTGAGGTGGGGTGATACATAAAACAAGGGTTTCAAATTAGCTCAGATACCGTTCCATAAACCCAATATGTAATAGACAAGACCTACTCCTTGCTCAGAGAACTGGACTCAACACGCCCTATTCACCGCACAAGAATATATCTGACTAGTAATAATCTTAAAACCTATGTATTGATATCTCTCTGTTAGTGTGTCAAGTGGGTGTAAAGCGGCATAAACACAGCAGTGAAAAGCAGCTAAACCCCATTATAAAAATAAATTTCTTTGAAAAACCCATGAAACAAAGACAGTGAAAGAGAGAGAAATTCTTACACAATGCGTTCAGGGGCTGTGATGCAAACTGGATTGACCATATCTAGACCCACAGCTGGATGAGACATAAGGGTGGACACTGTTGCGGCTGAGAGGTTTGGTGAGGTTGGGTGAGCAAACACAGACCCTTTAAAGTAATACTGCGTGGTACCCATCGCATGGGTCCCAAATCTCCAGGTTCAAGGGCATCTTCCTACATCGAAAACATGCATGAGATACCCAGAAGATGGTACACCGTGTGATGGGGAAAGGTTTCTAAAACGCACCTCATTTCTCATCTGCTTGTGCCCGGGTTCGCCATTCCAGCCACTTTACTAGCAATCTCCCTCCTTGGAGCATCAGCACCTTTAACCTCCTGTTCCGTACAGGTTGCAATTTGTCCTGAGGATGAACGGGAAGACGTGGAACCAACGAGAGACTAGCTCTTGGTGTTGGGACAGGCACAGGTCACTCTATTTTCCCATCAGGAAGAAGAATTAACCACAGGATCAGCCTGCCCCCCAGAACCAGAACCGGGCCTGAAGCCATCCTGCGCTTTTGCGGCCAGCTCCCTAAAAAGCGAGTTGTAAAATGGAGGTTCAGGGCACTGCAATTCACAAACCTGCAGAGTTATAAATGATAACTCTCATCCACAAATATATTGAGGGAAGGCAAAGAAGAGGATTTGAAATCAAGGCAGAATTGCAGGAAACAGATTTCAGGAGGTAGATTCGAATCGCCTTTAAATCACATGAAAAGCAGAAAATCGTTGACAATGATGCCCTTGGCCAAAAAGTGCGTATGCGTTTTTTCCTGAATATATTCAGGAAAAAACGCATACGCCCTTTTTGGCCAACCAAGCAACCTGGAAAGGCAAATCAGCGCTACAAACAAGTCTCGCTTCCCATCGGTCAAAAGGGCCATGCTGAAAAAAATGTCAAAACCAGAAATGCAGGACAGGCCATGGAGAAATGGGAGCCTTCCTATACTGATGGGCGGGATGTAAATTGCCAACAGCCACTCTGCAGAAGTGTACGGTGTGTCCTGAAACATCTAAAAAACACAGCTTAGAGAGCATAGGGCACTTCCAATCATGGGGGTATAAATTGGGAAAATTAAAAATCAGCAAGACACAAGCACCCCAAAGTTTAGGGCTGCTCTGTTGACAAGGACCTCCACTTCATTCCACCTTCAATATCCCAGGAAAGAGAAAAATGGATAAAGAAGTTGTGGTCCTTATGTACAATGGAATATCACTCAGCCATGAAATCAATGTCATAAGGCTAGTAGCAGCATGATGAGTGGATTTAGGTACGACGATTCTAAGTGAAATAAGTCACAGAGAAAAGGACACTTCTCATAAGGTATCACTTATAGAGGGAATGTAAAAACCGTTACACTTGAACTGAATCAGAAAACAGAACAGAGTCACACATGCAGAAAACACACTATGGCTGCTTAACGGGAAAGGTGAGGTGGGGTGATACATAAAACAAGGGATTCAAATTAGCTCAGATACAGTTCCATAAACCCAATATGTAATAGCCAAGACCTACTCCTTGCTCAGAGAACTGGACTCAACACGCCGTATTCACCACACAAGAATATATCTGACTAGTAATAATCTTAAAACCTATGTATTGATATCTCTCTGTTAGTGTGTCAAGTGGGTAAAAAGCGGCATAAACACAGCAGTGAAAAGCAGCTAAACCCCATTATAAAAATAAATTATTTTGAAAAACCCATGAAACAAAGACAGTGAAAGAGAGAGAAATTCTTACACAATGCGTTCAGGGGCTGTGATGCAACCTGGATTGACCATATCTAGACCCACAGCTGGATGAGACATAAAGGTGGACACTGTTGCGGCTGAGAGGTTTGGTGAGGTTGGGTGAGCAAACGCAGACCCTTTAAAGTAATACTGCGTGGTACCCATCGCATGGGTCCCAAATCTCCAGGTTCAAGGGCATCTTCCTACATCGAAAACATGCATGAGATACCCAGAAGATGGTACACCGTATGATGGGGAAAGGTTTCTAAAACGCACCTCATTTCTCATCTGCTTGTGCCCGGGTTCGCCATTCCAGCCACTTTACTAGCAATCTCCCTCCTTGGAGCATCAGCACCTTTAACCTCCTGTTCCGTACAGGTTGCAATTTGTACTGAGGATGAACGGGAAGACGTGGAACCAATGAAAGACTAGCTCTTGGTGTTGGGACAGGCACAGGTCACTCTATTTTCCCATCAGGAAGAAGAATTAACCACAGGCTCAGCCTGCCCCCCGGAACAAGAACAGGGCCTGAAGCCATCCTGCGCTTTTGCGGCCATCTCCCAAAAACGCGAGTTATAAAATGGAGGTTCAGGGCACTGCAATTCACAAACCTGCAGAGTTATAAATGATAACTCTCGTCCACAAATATATTGAGGGAAGGCAAAGAAGAGGATTTGAAATCAAGGCAGAATTGCAGGAAACATATTTCAGGAGGTAGATTCGAATCGCCTTTAAAGCACATGAAAAGCGGCAAAACGTTGACAATGATGCCCTTGGCCAAAAAGGGCGTATGCGTTTTTTCCTGAATATATTCAGGAAAAAACGCATACGCCCTTTTTGGCCAACCAAGCAACCTGGAAAGGCAAATCAGCGCTACAAAGATGTCTCGCTTCCCATCGGTTAAAAAGGCCATGCTGAATAAAGTGTCAAAACCAGAAATGCAGGACAGGCCATGGAGAAATGGGAGCCTTGCTACACTGATGGGCGGGATGTAAATTGCCAACAGCCACTCTGGAGAAGCGTACGGTGAGTCCTGAAACATCTAAAAAACAAAGCTTAGAGAGCATAGGGCACTTCCACTCATGGGGTTATAAATTGGGAAAATTAAAAATCAGCAAGACACAAGCACCCCAAAGTTTAGGGCTGCTCTGTTGACAAGGACCTCCACTTCATTCCACCTTCAATATCCCAGGAAAGAGAAAAATGGATAAAGAAGTTGTGGTCCTTATGTACAATGGAATATCACTGAGCCGTGAAATCAATGTCATAAGGCTAGTACCAGCATGATGAGTGGATTTAGGTACGACGACTCTAAGTGAAATAAGTCACACAGAAAAGGGCACTTCTCATAAGGTATCACTTATAGAGGGAATGTAAAAACCGTTACACTTGAACTGAATTACAAAACAGAACAGAGTCACACATGCAGAATACACACTATGGCTGCTTAACGGGAAAGGTGAGGTGGGGTGATACATAAAACAAGGGTTTCAAATTAGCTCAGATACCGTTCCATAAAACCAATATGTAATAGACAAGACCTACTCCTTGCTCAGAGAACTGGACTCAACACGCCCTATTCACCGCACAAGAATACATCTGACTAGTAATAATCTTAAAAAATATGTACTGATATCTCTCTGTTAGTGTGTCAAGTGGTTAAAAAGCGGCATAAACACAGCAGTGAAAAGCAGCTAAACCCCATTATAAAAATAAATTCTTTGAAAAACCCATGAAACAAAGACAGTGAAAGAGAGAGAAATTCTTACACAATGCGTTCAGGGGCTGTGATGCAACCTGGATTGACCATATCTAGACCCACAGCTGGATGAGACATAAGGGTGGACACTGTTGCGGCTGAGAGGTTTGGTGAGGTTGGGTGAGCAAACGCAGACCCTTTAAAGTAATACTGCGTGGTACCCATCGCATGGGTCCCAAATCTCCAGGTTCAAGGGCATCTTCCTACATCGAAAACATGCATGAGAAACCCAGAAGATGGTACACCGTGTGATGGGGAAAGGTTTCTAAAACGCACCTCATTTCTCATCTGCTTGTGCCCGGGTTCGCCATTCCAGCCACTTTACTAGCAATCTCCCTCCTTGGAGCATCAGCACCTTTAACCTCCTCTTCCGTACAGGTTGCAATTTGTCCTGAGGATGAACTGGAAGACGTGGAACCAATGAGAGACTAGCTCTTGGTGTTGGGACAGGCACAGGTCACTCTATTTTCCCATCAGGAAGAAGAATTAACCACAGGCTCAGCCTGCCACCCGGAACCAGAACAGGGCCTGAAGCCATCCTGTGCTATTGCGGCCAGCTCCCTAAAAAGCGAGTTGTAAAATGGAGGTTCAGGGCACTGCAATTCACAAACCTGCAGACTTATAAATGATAACTCTCGTCCACAAATATATTGAGGGAAGGCAAAGAAGAGGATTTGAAATCAAGGCAGAATTGCAGGAAACAGATTTCAGGAGGTAGATTCGAATCGCCTTTAAAGCACATGAAAAGCGGCAAAACGTTGACAATGATGCCCTTGGCCAAATAGGGCGTATGCGTTTTTTCCTGAATATATTCAGGAAAAAACGCATACGCCCTTTTTGGCCAACCAAGCAACCTGGAAAGGCAAATCAGCGCTACAAAGATGTCTCGCTTCCCATCGGTCAAAAGGGCCATGCTGAAAAAAGTGTCAAAACCAGAAATGCAGGACAGGCCATGGAGAAATGGGAGCCTTGCTACAGTGATGGGCGGGATGTAAATTGTCAACAGCCACTCTGGAGAAGTGTACGGTGAGTCCTGAAACTTCTAAAAAGCAAAGCTAAGAGAGCATAGGGCACATCCACTCATGGGGGTATAAATTGGGAAAATTAAAAATCAGCAAGACACAAGCAACCCAAAGTTTAGGGCTGCTCTGTTGACAAGGACCTCCACTTCATTCCACCTTCAATATCCCAGGAAAGAGAAAAATGGATAAAGAAGTTGTGGTCCTTATGTACAATGGAATATCACTCAGCCATGAAATCACTGTCATAAGGCTAGTAGCAGCATGATGAGTGGATTTAGGTACGACGATTCTAAGTGAAATAAGTCAAACAGAAAAGGACACTTCTCATAAGGTATCACTGATAGAGGGAATGTAAAAACCGTTACACTTGAACTGAATTACAAAACAGAACAGAGTCACACATGCAGAAAACACACTATGGCTGCTTAACGGGAATGGTGAGGTGGCGTGATACATAAAACAAGGGTTTCAAATTAGCTCAGATACCGTTCCATAAACCCAATATGTAATAGACAAGACCTATTCCTTGCTCAGAGAACTGGACTCAACACGCCCTATTCACCGCACAAGAATATATCTGACTAGTAATAATCTTAAAACCTATGTATTGATATCTCTCTGTTAGTGTGTCAAGTGGGTAAAAAGCGGCATAAACACAGCAGTGAAAAGCAGCTAAACCCCATTATAAAAATAAATTACTTTGAAAAACCCATGAAACAAAGACAGTGAAAGAGAGAGAAATTCTTACACAATGCGTTCAGGGGCTGTGATGCAACCTGGATTGACCATATCTAGACCCACAGCTGGATGAGACATAAGGGTGGACACTGTTGCGGCTGAGAAGTTTGGTGAGGTTGGGTGAGCAAACGCAGACCCTTTAAAGTAATACTGCGTGGTACCCATCGCATGGGTCCCAAATCTCCAGGTTCAAGGGCATCTTCCTACATCGAAAACATGCATGAGATACCCAGAAGATGGTACACCGTGTGATGGGGAAAGGTTTCTAAAACGCACCTCATTTCTCATCTGCTTGTGCCCGGGTTCGCCATTCCAGCCACTTTACTAGAAATCTCCCTCCTTGGAGCATCAGCACCTTTAACCTCCTGTTCCGTACAGGTTGCAATTTGTCCTGAGGATGAACGGGAAGACGGGGAACCAACGAGAGACTAGCTCTTGGTGTTGGGACAGGCACAGGTCACTCTATTTTCCCATCAGGAAGAAGAATTAACCACAGGCTCAGCCTGCCCCCCGGAACCAGAACCGGGCCTGAAGCCATCCTGCGCTTTTGCGGCCAGCTCCCTAAAAAGCGAGTTGTAAAATGGAGGTTCAGGGCACTGCAATTCACAAACCTGCAGAGTTATAAATGATAACTCTCGTCCACAAATATATTGAGGGAAGGCAAAGAAGAGGATTTGAAATCAAGGCAGAATTGCAGGAAACAGATTTCAGGAGGTAGATTCGAATCGCCTTTAAATCACATGAAAAGCAGAAAATCGTTGACAATGATGCCCTTGGCCAAAAAGGGCGTATGCGTTTTTTCCTGAATATATTCAGGAAAAAACGCATACGCCCTTTTTGGCCAACCAAGCAACCTGGAAAGGCAAATCAGCGCTACAAACAAGTCTCGCTTCCCATCGGTCAAAAGGGCCATGCTGAAAAAAATGTCAAAACCAGAAATGCAGGACAGGCCATGGAGAAATGGGAGCCTTCCTATACTGATGGGCGGGATGTAAATTGCCAACAGCCACTCTGCAGAAGTGTACGGTGTGTCCTGAAACATCTAAAAAACACAGCTTAGAGAGCATAGGGCACTTCCACTCATGGGGGTATAAATTGGGAAAATGAAAAATCAGCAAGACACAAGAACCCCAAAGTTTAGGGCTGCTCTGTTGACAAGGACCTCCACTTCATTCCACCTTCAATATCCCAGGAAAGAGAAAAATGGATAAAGAAGTTGTGGTCCTTATGTACAATGGAATATCACTCAGCCGTGAAATCAATGTCATAAGGCTAGTAGCAGCATGATGAGTGGATTTAGGTACAACGACTCTAAGTGAAATAAGTCACACAGAAAAGGACACTTCTCATAAGGTATCACTGATAGAGGGAATGTAAAAACCGTTACACTTGAACTGAATTACAAAACAGAACAGAGTCACACATGCAGAAAACACACTATGGCTGCTTAACGGGAAAGGTGAGGTGGGGTGATACATAAAACAAGGGTTTCAAATTAGCTCAGATACCGTTCCATAAAACCAATATGTAATAGACAAGACCTACTCCTTGCTCAGAGAACTGGACTCAACACGCCCTATTCACCGCACAAGAATATATCTGAATAGTAATAATCTTAAAACATATGTATTGATATCTCTCTGTTAGTGTGTCAAGTGGGTGAAAAGCGGCATAAACACAGCAGTGAAAAGCAGCTAAACCCATTTATAAAAATAAATTACTTTGAAAAACCCATGAAACAAAGACAGTGAAAGAGAGAGAAATTCTTACACAATGCGTTCACGGGCTGTGATGCAACCTGGATTGACCATATCTAGACCCACAGCTGGATGAGACATAAGGGTGGACACTGTTGCGGCTGAGAGGTTTGGTGAGGTTGGGTGAGCAAACGCAGACCCTTTAAAGTAATACTGCGTGGTACCCATCGCATTGGTCCCAAATCTCCAGGTTCAAGGGCATCTTCCTACATCGAAAACATGCATGAGATACCCAGAAGATGATACACCGTATGATGGGGAAAGGTTTCTAAAACGCACCTCATTTCTCATCTGCTTGTGCCCGGGTTCGCCATTCCAGCCACTTTACTAGCAATCTCCCTCCTTGGAGCATCAGCACCTTTAACCTCCTGTTCCGTACAGGTTGCAATTTGTACTGAGGATGAACGGGAAGACGTGGAAGCAATGAAAGACTAGCTCTTGGTGTTGGGACAGGCACAGGTCACTCTATTTTCCCATCAGGAAGAAGAATTAACCACAGGCTCAGCCTGCCCCCCGGAACAAGAAGAGGGCCTGAAGCCATCCTGCGCTTTTGCGGCCATCTCCCAAAAACGCGAGTTGTAAAATGGAGGTTCAGGGCACTGCAATTCACAAACCTGCAGAGTTATAAATGATAACTCTCGTCCACAAATATATTGAGGGAAGGCAAAGAAGAGGATTTGAAATCAAGGCAGAATTGCAGGAAACAGATTTCAGGAGGTAGATTCGAATCGCCTTTAAAGCACATGAAAAGCGGCAAAACGTTGACAATGATGCCCTTGGCCAAAAAGGGCGTATGCGTTTTTTCCTGAATATATTCAGGAAAAAACGCATACGCCCTTTTTGGCCAACCAAGCAACCTGGAAAGGCAAATCAGCGCTACAAAGATGTCTCGCTTCCCATCGGTTAAAAAGGCCATGCTGAATAAAGTGTCAAAACCAGAAATGCAGGACAGGCCATGGAGAAATGGGAGCCTTGCTACACTGATGGGCGGGATGTAAATTGCCAACAGCCACTCTGGAGAAGCGTACGGTGAGTCCTGAAACATCTAAAAAACAAAGCTTAGAGAGCATAGGGCACTTCCACTCATGGGGTTATAAATTGGGAAAATTAAAAATCAGCAAGACACAAGCACCCCAAAGTTTAGGGCTGCTCTGTTGACAAGGACCTCCACTTCATTCCACCTTCAATATCCCAGGAAAGAGAAAAATGGATAAAGAAGTTGTGGTCCTTATGTACAATGGAATATCACTCAGCCGTGAAATCAATGTCATAAGGCTAGTACCAGCATGATGAGTGGATTTAGGTACGACGACTCTAAGTGAAATAAGTCACACAGAAAAGGGCACTTCTCATAAGGTATCACTTATAGAGGGAATGTAAAAACCGTTACACTTGAACTGAATTACAAAACAGAACAGAGTCACACATGCAGAAAACACACTATGGCTGCTTAACGGGAAAGGTGAGGTGGGGTGATACATAAAACAAGGGTTTCAAATTAGCTCAGATACCGTTCCATAAACCCAATATGTAATAGACAAGACCTACTCCTTGCTCAGAGAACTGGACTCAACACGCCCTATTCACCGCACAAGAATATATCTGACTAGTAATAATCTTAAAACCTATGTATTGATATCTCTCTGTTAGTGTGTCAAGTGGGTGTAAAGCGGCATAAACACAGCAGTGAAAAGCAGCTAAACCCCATTATAAAAATAAATTTCTTTGAAAAACCCATGAAACAAAGACAGTGAAAGAGAGAGAAATTCTTACACAATGCGTTCAGGGGCTGTGATGCAAACTGGATTGACCATATCTAGACCCACAGCTGGATGAGACATAAGGGTGGACACTGTTGCGGCTGAGAGGTTTGGTGAGGTTGGGTGAGCAAACACAGACCCTTTAAAGTAATACTGCGTGGTACCCATCGCATGGGTCCCAAATCTCCAGGTTCAAGGGCATCTTCCTACATCGAAAACATGCATGAGATACCCAGAAGATGGTACACCGTGTGATGGGGAAAGGTTTCTAAAACGCACCTCATTTCTCATCTGCTTGTGCCCGGGTTCGCCATTCCAGCCACTTTACTAGCAATCTCCCTCCTTGGAGCATCAGCACCTTTAACCTCCTGTTCCGTACAGGTTGCAATTTGTCCTGAGGATGAACGGGAAGACGTGGAACCAACGAGAGACTAGCTCTTGGTGTTGGGACAGGCACAGGTCACTCTATTTTCCCATCAGGAAGAAGAATTAACCACAGGATCAGCCTGCCCCCCGGAACCAGAACCGGGCCTGAAGCCATCCTGCGCTTTTGCGGCCAGCTCCCTAAAAAGCGAGTTGTAAAATGGAGGTTCAGGGCACTGCAATTCACAAACCTGCAGAGTTATAAATGATAACTCTCATCCACAAATATATTGAGGGAAGGCAAAGAAGAGGATTTGAAATCAAGGCAGAATTGCAGGAAACAGATTTCAGGAGGTAGATTCGAATCGCCTTTAAATCACATGAAAAGCAGAAAATCGTTGACAATGATGCCCTTGGCCAAAAAGTGCGTATGCGTTTTTTCCTGAATATATTCAGGAAAAAACGCATACGCCCTTTTTGGCCAACCAAGCAACCTGGAAAGGCAAATCAGCGCTACAAACAAGTCTCGCTTCCCATCGGTCAAAAGGGCCATGCTGAAAAAAATGTCAAAACCAGAAATGCAGGACAGGCCATGGAGAAATGGGAGCCTTCCTATACTGATGGGCGGGATGTAAATTGCCAACAGCCACTCTGCAGAAGTGTACGGTGTGTCCTGAAACATCTAAAAAACACAGCTTAGAGAGCATAGGGCACTTCCAATCATGGGGGTATAAATTGGGAAAATTAAAAATCAGCAAGACACAAGCACCCCAAAGTTTAGGGCTGCTCTGTTGACAAGGACCTCCACTTCATTCCACCTTCAATATCCCAGGAAAGAGAAAAATGGATAAAGAAGTTGTGGTCCTTATGTACAATGGAATATCACTCAGCCATGAAATCAATGTCATAAGGCTAGTAGCAGCATGATGAGTGGATTTAGGTACGACGATTCTAAGTGAAATAAGTCACAGAGAAAAGGACACTTCTCATAAGGTATCACTTATAGAGGGAATGTAAAAACCGTTACACTTGAACTGAATCAGAAAACAGAACAGAGTCACACATGCAGAAAACACACTATGGCTGCTTAACGGGAAAGGTGAGGTGGGGTGATACATAAAACAAGGGATTCAAATTAGCTCAGATACAGTTCCATAAACCCAATATGTAATAGCCAAGACCTACTCCTTGCTCAGAGAACTGGACTCAACACGCCGTATTCACCACACAAGAATATATCTGACTAGTAATAATCTTAAAACCTATGTATTGATATCTCTCTGTTAGTGTGTCAAGTGGGTAAAAAGCGGCATAAACACAGCAGTGAAAAGCAGCTAAACCCCATTATAAAAATAAATTATTTTGAAAAACCCATGAAACAAAGACAGTGAAAGAGAGAGAAATTCTTACACAATGCGTTCAGGGGCTGTGATGCAACCTGGATTGACCATATCTAGACCCACAGCTGGATGAGACATAAAGGTGGACACTGTTGCGGCTGAGAGGTTTGGTGAGGTTGGGTGAGCAAACGCAGACCCTTTAAAGTAATACTGCGTGGTACCCATCGCATGGGTCCCAAATCTCCAGGTTCAAGGGCATCTTCCTACATCGAAAACATGCATGAGATACCCAGAAGATGGTACACCGTATGATGGGGAAAGGTTTCTAAAACGCACCTCATTTCTCATCTGCTTGTGCCCGGGTTCGCCATTCCAGCCACTTTACTAGCAATCTCCCTCCTTGGAGCATCAGCACCTTTAACCTCCTGTTCCGTACAGGTTGCAATTTGTACTGAGGATGAACGGGAAGACGTGGAACCAATGAAAGACTAGCTCTTGGTGTTGGGACAGGCACAGGTCACTCTATTTTCCCATCAGGAAGAAGAATTAACCACAGGCTCAGCCTGCCCCCCGGAACAAGAACAGGGCCTGAAGCCATCCTGCGCTTTTGCGGCCATCTCCCAAAAACGCGAGTTATAAAATGGAGGTTCAGGGCACTGCAATTCACAAACCTGCAGAGTTATAAATGATAACTCTCGTCCACAAATATATTGAGGGAAGGCAAAGAAGAGGATTTGAAATCAAGGCAGAATTGCAGGAAACATATTTCAGGAGGTAGATTCGAATCGCCTTTAAAGCACATGAAAAGCGGCAAAACGTTGACAATGATGCCCTTGGCCAAAAAGGGCGTATGCGTTTTTTCCTGAATATATTCAGGAAAAAACGCATACGCCCTTTTTGGCCAACCAAGCAACCTGGAAAGGCAAATCAGCGCTACAAAGATGTCTCGCTTCCCATCGGTTAAAAAGGCCATGCTGAATAAAGTGTCAAAACCAGAAATGCAGGACAGGCCATGGAGAAATGGGAGCCTTGCTACACTGATGGGCGGGATGTAAATTGCCAACAGCCACTCTGGAGAAGCGTACGGTGAGTCCTGAAACATCTAAAAAACAAAGCTTAGAGAGCATAGGGCACTTCCACTCATGGGGTTATAAATTGGGAAAATTAAAAATCAGCAAGACACAAGCACCCCAAAGTTTAGGGCTGCTCTGTTGACAAGGACCTCCACTTCATTCCACCTTCAATATCCCAGGAAAGAGAAAAATGGATAAAGAAGTTGTGGTCCTTATGTACAATGGAATATCACTGAGCCGTGAAATCAATGTCATAAGGCTAGTACCAGCATGATGAGTGGATTTAGGTACGACGACTCTAAGTGAAATAAGTCACACAGAAAAGGGCACTTCTCATAAGGTATCACTTATAGAGGGAATGTAAAAACCGTTACACTTGAACTGAATTACAAAACAGAACAGAGTCACACATGCAGAAAACACACTATGGCTGCTTAACGGGAAAGGTGAGGTGGGGTGATACATAAAACAAGGGTTTCAAATTAGCTCAGATACCGTTCCATAAACCCAATATGTAATAGACAAGACCTACTCCTTGCTCAGAGAACTGGACTCAACACGCCCTATTCACCGCACAAGAATATATCTGACTAGTAATAATCTTAAAACCTATGTATTGATATCTCTCTGTTAGTGTGTCAAGTGGGTGTAAAGCGGCATAAACACAGCAGTGAAAAGCAGCTAAACCCCATTATAAAAATAAATTTCTTTGAAAAACCCATGAAACAAAGACAGTGAAAGAGAGAGAAATTCTTACACAATGCGTTCAGGGGCTGTGATGCAAACTGGATTGACCATATCTAGACCCACAGCTGGATGAGACATAAGGGTGGACACTGTTGCGGCTGAGAGGTTTGGTGAGGTTGGGTGAGCAAACACAGACCCTTTAAAGTAATACTGCGTGGTACCCATCGCATGGGTCCCAAATCTCCAGGTTCAAGGGCATCTTCCTACATCGAAAACATGCATGAGATACCCAGAAGATGGTACACCGTGTGATGGGGAAAGGTTTCTAAAACGCACCTCATTTCTCATCTGCTTGTGCCCGGGTTCGCCATTCCAGCCACTTTACTAGCAATCTCCCTCCTTGGAGCATCAGCACCTTTAACCTCCTGTTCCGTACAGGTTGCAATTTGTCCTGAGGATGAACGGGAAGACGTGGAACCAACGAGAGACTAGCTCTTGGTGTTGGGACAGGCACAGGTCACTCTATTTTCCCATCAGGAAGAAGAATTAACCACAGGATCAGCCTGCCCCCCGGAACCAGAACCGGGCCTGAAGCCATCCTGCGCTTTTGCGGCCAGCTCCCTAAAAAGCGAGTTGTAAAATGGAGGTTCAGGGCACTGCAATTCACAAACCTGCAGAGTTATAAATGATAACTCTCATCCACAAATATATTGAGGGAAGGCAAAGAAGAGGATTTGAAATCAAGGCAGAATTGCAGGAAACAGATTTCAGGAGGTAGATTCGAATCGCCTTTAAATCACATGAAAAGCAGAAAATCGTTGACAATGATGCCCTTGGCCAAAAAGGGCGTATGCGTTTTTTCCTGAATATATTCAGGAAAAAACGCATACGCCCTTTTTGGCCAACCAAGCAACCTGGAAAGGCAAATCAGCGCTACAAACAAGTCTCGCTTCCCATCGGTCAAAAGGGCCATGCTGAAAAAAATGTCAAAACCAGAAATGCAGGACAGGCCATGGAGAAATGGGAGCCTTCCTATACTGATGGGCGGGATGTAAATTGCCAACAGCCACTCTGCAGAAGTGTACGGTGTGTCCTGAAACATCTAAAAAACACAGCTTAGAGAGCATAGGGCACTTCCACTCATGGGGGTATAAATTGGGAAAATTAAAAATCAGCAAGACACAAGCACCCCAAAGTTTAGGGCTGCTCTGTTGACAAGGACCTCCACTTCATTCCACCTTCAATATCCCAGGAAAGAGAAAAATGGATAAAGAAGTTGTGGTCCTTATGTACAATGGAATATCACTCAGCCATGAAATCAATGTCATAAGGCTAGTAGCAGCATGATGAGTGGATTTAGGTACGACGATTCTAAGTGAAATAAGTCACAGAGAAAAGGACACTTCTCATAAGGTATCACTTATAGAGGGAATGTAAAAACCGTTACACTTGAACTGAATCAGAAAACAGAACAGAGTCACACATGCAGAAAACACACTATGGCTGCTTAACGGGAAAGGTGAGGTGGGGTGATACATAAAACAAGGGATTCAAATTAGCTCAGATACAGTTCCATAAACCCAATATGTAATAGCCAAGACCTACTCCTTGCTCAGAGAACTGGACTCAACACGCCGTATTCACCACACAAGAATATATCTGACTAGTAATAATCTTAAAACCTATGTATTGATATCTCTCTGTTAGTGTGTCAAGTGGGTAAAAAGCGGCATAAACACAGCAGTGAAAAGCAGCTAAACCCCATTATAAAAATAAATTATTTTGAAAAACCCATGAAACAAAGACAGTGAAAGAGAGAGAAATTCTTACACAATGCGTTCAGGGGCTGTGATGCAACCTGGATTGACCATATCTAGACCCACAGCTGGATGAGACATAAAGGTGGACACTGTTGCGGCTGAGAGGTTTGGTGAGGTTGGGTGAGCAAACGCAGACCCTTTAAAGTAATACTGCGTGGTACCCATCGCATGGGTCCCAAATCTCCAGGTTCAAGGGCATCTTCCTACATCGAAAACATGCATGAGATACCCAGAAGATGGTACACCGTATGATGGGGAAAGGTTTCTAAAACGCACCTCATTTCTCATCTGCTTGTGCCCGGGTTCGCCATTCCAGCCACTTTACTAGCAATCTCCCTCCTTGGAGCATCAGCACCTTTAACCTCCTGTTCCGTACAGGTTGCAATTTGTACTGAGGATGAACGGGAAGACGTGGAAGCAATGAAAGACTAGCTCTTGGTGTTGGGACAGGCACAGGTCACTCTATTTTCCCATCAGGAAGAAGAATTAACCACAGGCTCAGCCTGCCCCCCGGAACAAGAACAGGGCCTGAAGCCATCCTGCGCTTTTGCGGCCATCTCCCAAAAACGCGAGTTATAAAATGGAGGTTCAGGGCACTGCAATTCACAAACCTGCAGAGTTATAAATGATAACTCTCTTCCACAAATATATTGAGGGAAGGCAAAGAAGAGGATTTGAAATCAAGGCAGAATTGCAGGAAACATATTTCAGGAGGTAGATTCGAATCGCCTTTAAAGCACATGAAAAGCGGCAAAACGTTGACAATGATGCCCTTGGCCAAAAAGGGCGTATGCGTTTTTTCCTGAATATATTCAGGAAAAAACGCATACGCCCTTTTTGGCCAACCAAGCAACCTGGAAAGGCAAATCAGTGCTACAAAGATGTCTCGCTTCCCATCGGTTAAAAAGGCCATGCTGAATAAAGTGTCAAAACCAGAAATGCAGGACAGGCCATGGAGAAATGGGAGCCTTGCTACACTGATGGGCGGGATGTAAATTGCCAACAGCCACTCTGGAGAAGCGTACGGTGAGTCCTGAAACATCTAAAAAACAAAGCTTAGAGAGCATAGGGCACTTCCACTCATGGGGTTATAAATTGGGAAAATTAAAAATCAGCAAGACACAAGCACCCCAAAGTTTAGGGCTGCTCTGTTGACAAGGACCTCCACTTCATTCCACCTTCAATATCCCAGGAAAGAGAAAAATGGATAAAGAAGTTGTGGTCCTTATGTACAATGGAATATCACTCAGCCGTGAAATCAATGTCATAAGGCTAGTACCAGCATGATGAGTGGATTTAGGTACGACGACTCTAAGTGAAATAAGTCACACAGAAAAGGGCACTTCTCATAAGGTATCACTTATAGAGGGAATGTAAAAACCGTTACACTTGAACTGAATTACAAAACAGAACAGAGTCACACATGCAGAAAACACACTATGGCTGCTTAACGGGAAAGGTGAGGTGGGGTGATACATAAAACAAGGGTTTCAAATTAGCTCAGATACCGTTCCATAAACCCAATATGTAATAGACAAGACCTACTCCTTGCTCAGAGAACTGGACTCAACACGCCCTATTCACCGCACAAGAATATATCTGACTAGTAATAATCTTAAAACCTATGTATTGATATCTCTCTGTTAGTGTGTCAAGTGGGTAAAAAGCGGCATAAACACAGCAGTGAAAAGCAGCTAAACCCCATTATAAAAATAAATTACTTTGAAAAACCCATGAAACAAAGACAGTGAAAGAGAGAGAAATTCTTACACAATGCGTTCAGGGGCTGTGATGCAACCTGGATTGACCATATCTAGACCCACAGCTGGATGAGACATAAGGGTGGACACTGTTGCGGCTGAGAGGTTTGGTGAGGTTGGGTGAGCAAACGCAGACCCTTTAAAGTAATACTGCGTGGTACCCATCGCATGGGTCCCAAATCTCCAGGTTCAAGGGCATCTTCCTACATCGAAAACATGCATGAGATACCCAGAAGATGGTACACCGTGTGATGGGGAAAGGTTTCTAAAACGCACCTCATTTCTCATCTGCTTGTGCCCGGGTTCGCCATTCCAGCCACTTTACTAGCAATCTCCCTCCTTGGAGCATCAGCACCTTTAACCTCCTGTTCCGTACAGGTTGCAATTTGTCCTGAGGATGAACGGGAAGACGTGGAACCAACGAGAGACTAGCTCTTGGTGTTGGGACAGGCACAGGTCACTCTATTTTCCCATCAGGAAGAAGAATTAACCACAGGATCAGCCTGCCCCCCGGAACCAGAACCGGGCCTGAAGCCATCCTGCGCTTTTGCGGCCAGCTCCCTAAAAAGCGAGTTGTAAAATGGAGGTTCAGGGCACTGCAATTCACAAACCTGCAGAGTTATAAATGATAACTCTCGTCCACAAATATATTGAGGGAAGGCAAAGAAGAGGATTTGAAATCAAGGCAGAATTGCAGGAAACAGATTTCAGGAGGTAGATTCGAATCGCCTTTAAATCACATGAAAAGCAGAAAATCGTTGACAATGATGCCCTTGGCCAAAAAGGGCGTATGCGTTTTTTCCTGAATATATTCAGGAAAAAACGCATACGCCCTTTTTGGCCAACCAAGCAACCTGGAAAGGCAAATCAGCGCTACAAACAAGTCTCGCTTCCCATCGGTCAAAAGGGCCATGCTGAAAAAAATGTCAAAACCAGAAATGCAGGACAGGCCATGGAGAAATGGGAGCCTTCCTATACTGATGGGCGGGATGTAAATTGCCAACAGCCACTCTGCAGAAGTGTACGGTGTGTCCTGAAACATCTAAAAAACACAGCTTAGAGAGCATAGGGCACTTCCACTCATGGGGGTATA
Organism: Balaenoptera borealis; assembly: GCF_965194805.1. Taxonomy (NCBI): domain Eukaryota; kingdom Metazoa; phylum Chordata; class Mammalia; order Artiodactyla; family Balaenopteridae; genus Balaenoptera; species Balaenoptera borealis. The sequence goes on along the minus strand of NW_028123217.1, from coordinate 25,278 downwards.
AATTGGGAAAATGAAAAATCAGCAAGACACAAGAACCCCAAAGTTTAGGGCTGCTCTGTTGACAAGGACCTCCACTTCATTCCACCTTCAATATCCCAGGAAAGAGAAAAATGGATAAAGAAGTTGTGGTCCTTATGTACAATGTAATATCACTCAGCCGTGAAATCAATGTCATAAGGCTAGTAGCAGCATGATGAGTGGATTTAGGTACAACGATTCTAAGTGAAATAAGTCACACAGAAAAGGACACTTCTCATAAGGTATCACTGATAGAGGGAATGTAAAAACCGTTACACTTGAACTGAATTACAAAACAGAACAGAGTCACACATGCAGAAAACACACTATGGCTGCTTAACGGGAAAGGTGAGGTGGGGTGATACATAAAACAAGGGTATCAAATTAGCTCAGATACCGTTCCATAAACCCAATATGTAATAGACAAGACCTACTCCTTGCTCAGAGAACTGGACTCAACACGCCCTATTCACCGCACAAGAATATATCTGACTAGTAATAATCTTAAAACCTATGTATTGATATCTCTCTGTTAGTGTGTCAAGTGGGTGAAAAGCGGCATAAACACAGCAGTGAAAAGCAGCTAAACCCATTTATAAAAATAAATTACTTTGAAAAACCCATGAAACAAAGACAGTGAAAGAGAGAGAAATTCTTACACAATGCGTTCACGGGCTGTGATGCAACCTGGATTGACCATATCTAGACCCACAGCTGGATGAGACATAAGGGTGGACACTGTTGCGGCTGAGAGGTTTGGTGAGGTTGGGTGAGCAAACGCAGACCCTTTAAAGTAATACTGCGTGGTACCCATCGCATGGGTCCCAAATCTCCAGGTTCAAGGGCATCTTCCTACATCGAAAACATGCATGAGATACCCAGAAGATGGTACACCGTATGATGGGGAAAGGTTTCTAAAACGCACCTCATTTCTCATCTGCTTGTGCCCGGGTTCGCCATTCCAGCCACTTTATTAGCAATCTCCCTCCTTGGAGCATCAGCACCTTTAACCTCCTGTTCCGTACAGGTTGCAATTTGTACTGAGGATGAACGGGAAGACGTGGAACCAATGAAAGACTAGCTCTTGGTGTTGGGACAGGCACAGGTCACTCTATTTTCCCATCAGGAAGAAGAATTAACCACAGGCTCAGCCTGCCCCCCGGAACAAGAAGAGGGCCTGAAGCCATCCTGCGCTTTTGCGGCCATCTCCCAAAAACGCGAGTTGTAAAATGGAGGTTCAGGGCACTGCAATTCACAAACCTGCAGAGTTATAAATGATAACTCTCGTCCACAAATATATTGAGGGAAGGCAAAGAAGAGGATTTGAAATCAAGGCAGAATTGCAGGAAACAGATTTCAGGAGGTAGATTCGAATCGCCTTTAAAGCACATGAAAAGCGGCAAAACGTTGACAATGATGCCCTTGGCCAAAAAGGGCGTATGCGTTTTTTCCTGAATATATTCAGGAAAAAACGCATACGCCCTTTTTGGCCAACCAAGCAACCTGGAAAGGCAAATCAGCGCTACAAAGATGTCTCGCTTCCCATCGGTTAAAAAGGCCATGCTGAATAAAGTGTCAAAACCAGAAATGCAGGACAGGCCATGGAGAAATGGGAGCCTTGCTACACTGATGGGCGGGATGTAAATTGCCAACAGCCACTCTGGAGAAGCGTACGGTGAGTCCTGAAACATCTAAAAAACAAAGCTTAGAGAGCATAGGGCACTTCCACTCATGGGGTTATAAATTGGGAAAATTAAAAATCAGCAAGACACAAGCACCCCAAAGTTTAGGGCTGCTCTGTTGACAAGGACCTCCACTTCATTCCACCTTCAATATCCCAGGAAAGAGAAAAATGGATAAAGAAGTTGTGGTCCTTATGTACAATGGAATATCACTCAGCCGTGAAATCAATGTCATAAGGCTAGTAGCAGCATGATGAGTGGATTTAGGTACAACGACTCTAAGTGAAATAAGTCACACAGAAAAGGACACTTCTCATAAGGTATCACTGATAGAGGGAATGTAAAAACCGTTACACTTGAACTGAATTACAAAACAGAACAGAGTCACACATGCAGAAAACACACTATGGCTGCTTAACGGGAAAGGTGAGGTGGGGTGATACATAAAACAAGGGTATCAAATTAGCTCAGATACCGTTCCATAAACCCAATATGTAATAGACAAGACCTACTCCTTGCTCAGAGAACTGGACTCAACACGCCCTATTCACCGCACAAGAATATATCTGACTAGTAATAATCTTAAAACCTATGTATTGATATCTCTCTGTTAGTGTGTCAAGTGGGTGAAAAGCGGCATAAACACAGCAGTGAAAAGCAGCTAAACCCATTTATAAAAATAAATTACTTTGAAAAACCCATGAAACAAAGACAGTGAAAGAGAGCGAAATTCTTACACAATGCGTTCACGGGCTGTGATGCAAAGTGGATTGACCATATCTAGACCCACAGCTGGATGAGACATAAGGGTGGACACTGTTGCGGCTGAGAGGTTTGGTGAGGTTGGGTGAGCAAACGCAGACCCTTTAAAGTAATACTGCGTGGTACCCATCGCATGGGTCCCAAATCTCCAGGTTCAAGGGCATCTTCCTACATCGAAAACATGCATGAGATACCCAGAAGATGGTACACCGTATGATGGGGAAAGGTTTCTAAAACGCACCTCATTTCTCATCTGCTTGTGCCCGGGTTCGCCATTCCAGCCACTTTACTAGCAATCTCCCTCCTTGGAGCATCAGCACCTTTAACCTCCTGTTCCGTACAGGTTGCAATTTGTACTGAGGATGAACGGGAAGACGTGGAACCAATGAAAGACTAGCTCTTGGTGTTGGGACAGGCACAGGTCACTCTATTTTCCCATCAGGAAGAAGAATTAACCACAGGCTCAGCCTGCCCCCCGGAACAAGAACAGGGCCTGAAGCCATCCTGTGCTTTTGCGGCCATCTCCCAAAAACGCGAGTTGTAAAATGGAGGTTCAGGGCACTGCAATTCACAAACCTGCAGAGTTATAAATGATAACTCTCGTCCACAAATATATTGAGGGAAGGCAAAGAAGAGGATTTGAAATCAAGGCAGAATTGCAGGAAACATATTTCAGGAGGTAGATTCGAATCGCCTTTAAAGCACATGAAAAGCGGCAAAACGTTGACAATGATGCCCTTGGCCAAAAAGGGCGTATGCGTTTTTTCCTGAATATATTCAGGAAAAAACGCATACGCCCTTTTTGGCCAACCAAGCAACCTGGAAAGGCAAATCAGCGCTACAAAGATGTCTCGCTTCCCATCGGTTAAAAAGGCCATGCTGAATAAAGTGTCAAAACCAGAAATGCAGGACAGGCCATGGAGAAATGGGAGCCTTGCTACACTGATGGGCGGGATGTAAATTGCCAACAGCCACTCTGGAGAAGCGTACGGTGAGTCCTGAAACATCTAAAAAACAAAGCTTAGAGAGCATAGGGCACTTCCACTCATGGGGTTATAAATTGGGAAAATTAAAAATCAGCAAGACACAAGCACCCCAAAGTTTAGGGCTGCTCTGTTGACAAGGACCTCCACTTCATTCCACCTTCAATATCCCAGGAAAGAGAAAAATGGATAAAGAAGTTGTGGTCCTTATGTACAATGGAATATCACTCAGCCGTGAAATCAATGTCATAAGGCTAGTACCAGCATGATGAGTGGATTTAGGTACGATGATTCTAAGTGAAATAAGTCACACAGAAAAGGGCACTTCTCATAAGGTATCACTTATAGAGGGAATGTAAAAACCGTTACACTTGAACTGAATTACAAAACAGAACAGAGTCACACATGCAGAAAACACACTATGCCTGCTTAACGGGAAAGGTGAGGTGGGGTGATACATAAAACAAGGGTTTCAAATTAGCTCAGATACCGTTCCATAAACCCAATATGTAATAGACAAGACCTACTCCTTGCTCAGAGAACTGGACTCAACACGCCCTATTCACCGCACAAGAATATATCTGACTAGTAATAATCTTAAAACCTATGTATTGATATCTCTCTGTTAGTGTGTCAAGTGGGTAAAAAGCGGCATACACACAGCAGTGAAAAGCAGCTAAACCCCATTATAAAAATAAATTACTTTGAAAAACCCATGAAACAAAGACAGTGAAAGAGAGAGAAATTCTTACACAATGCGTTCAGGGGCTGTGATGCAACCTGGATTGACCATATCTAGACCCACAGCTGGATGAGACATAAGGGTGGACACTGTTGCGGCTGAGAGGTTTGGTGAGGTTGGGTGAGCAAACGCAGACCCTTTAAAGTAATACTGCGTGGTACCCATCGCATGGGTCCCAAATCTCCAGGTTCAAGGGCATCTTCCTACATCGAAAACATGCATGAGATACCCAGAAGATGGTACACCGTGTGATGGGGAAAGGTTTCTAAAACGCACCTCATTTCTCATCTGCTTGTGCCCGGGTTCGCCATTCCAGGCACTTTACTAGCAATCTCCCTCCTTGGAGCATCAGCACCTTTAACCTCCTGTTCCGTACAGGTTGCAATTTGTCCTGAGGATGAACGGGAAGACGTGGAACCAACGAGAGACTAGCTCTTGGTGTTGGGACAGGCACAGGTCACTCTATTTTCCCATCAGGAAGAAGAATTAACCACAGGATCAGCCTGCCCCCCGGAACCAGAACCGGGCCTGAAGCCATCCTGCGCTTTTGCGGCCAGCTCCCTAAAAAGCGAGTTGTAAAATGGAGGTTCAGGGCACTGCAATTCACAAACCTGCAGAGTTATAAATGATAACTCTCGTCCACAAATATATTGAGGGAAGGCAAAGAAGAGGATTTGAAATCAAGGCAGAATTGCAGGAAACAGATTTCAGGAGGTAGATTCGAATCGCCTTTAAATCACATGAAAAGCAGAAAATCGTTGACAATGATGCCCTTGGCCAAAAAGGGCGTATGCGTTTTTTCCTGAATATATTCAGGAAAAAACGCATACGCCCTTTTTGGCCAACCAAGCAACCTGGAAAGGCAAATCAGCGCTACAAACAAGTCTCGCTTCCCATCGGTCAAAAGGGCCATGCTGAAAAAAATGTCAAAACCAGAAATGCAGGACAGGCCATGGAGAAATGGGAGCCTTCCTATACTGATGGGCGGGATGTAAATTGCCAACAGCCACTCTGCAGAAGTGTACGGTGTGTCCTGAAACATCTAAAAAACACAGCTTAGAGAGCATAGGGCACTTCCACTCATGGGGGTATAAATTGGGAAAATGAAAAATCAGCAAGACACAAGAACCCCAAAGTTTAGGGCTGCTCTGTTGACAAGGACCTCCACTTCATTCCACCTTCAATATCCCAGGAAAGAGAAAAATGGATAAAGAAGTTGTGGTCCTTATGTACAATGTAATATCACTCAGCCGTGAAATCAATGTCATAAGGCTAGTAGCAGCATGATGAGTGGATTTAGGTACAACGACTCTAAGTGAAATAAGTCACACAGAAAAGGACACTTCTCATAAGGTATCACTGATAGAGGGAATGTAAAAACCGTTACACTTGAACTGAATTACAAAACAGAACAGAGTCACACATGCAGAAAACACACTATGGCTGCTTAACGGGAAAGGTGAGGTGGGGTGATACATAAAACAAGGGTATCAAATTAGCTCAGATACCGTTCCGTGAACCCAATATGTAATAGACAAGACCTACTCCTTGCTCAGAGAACTGGACTCAACACGCCCTATTCACCGCACAAGAATATATCTGACTAGTAATAATCTTAAAACCTATGTATTGATATCTCTCTGTTAGTGTGTCAAGTGGGTGAAAAGCGGCATAAACACAGCAGTGAAAAGCAGCTAAACCCATTTATAAAAATAAATTACTTTGAAAAACCCATGAAACAAAGACAGTGAAAGAGAGAGAAATTCTTACACAATGCGTTCACGGGCTGTGATGCAACCTGGATTGACCATATCTAGACCCACAGCTGGATGAGACATAAGGGTGGACACTGTTGCGGCTGAGAGGTTTGGTGAGGTTGGGTGAGCAAACGCAGACCCTTTAAAGTAATACTGCGTGGTACCCATCGCATGGGTCCCAAATCTCCAGGTTCAAGGGCATCTTCCTACATCGAAAACATGCATGAGATACCCAGAAGATGGTAAACCGTATGATGGGGAAAGGTTTCTAAAACGCACCTCATTTCTCATCTGCTTGTGCCCGGGTTCGCCATTCCAGCCACTTTATTAGCAATCTCCCTCCTTGGAGCATCAGCACCTTTAACCTCCTGTTCCGTACAGGTTGCAATTTGTACTGAGGATGAACGGGAAGACGTGGAACCAATGAAAGACTAGCTCTTGGTGTTGGGACAGGCACAGGTCACTCTATTTTGCCATCAGGAAGAAGAATTAACCACAGGCTCAGCCTGCCCCCCGGAACAAGAACAGGGCCTGAAGCCATCCTGCGCTTTTGCGGCCATCTCCCAAAAACGCGAGTTGTAAAATGGAGGTTCAGGGCACTGCAATTCACAAACCTGCAGAGTTATAAATGATAACTCTCGTCCACAAATATATTGAGGGAAGGCAAAGAAGAGGATTTGAAATCAAGGCAGAATTGCAGGAAACATATTTCAGGAGGTAGATTCGAATCGCCTTTAAAGCACATGAAAAGCGGCAAAACGTTGACAATGATGCCCTTGGCCAAAAAGGGCGTATGCGTTTTTTCCTGAATATATTCAGGAAAAAACGCATACGCCCTTTTTGGCCAACCAAGCAACCTGGAAAGGCAAATCAGCGCTACAAAGATGTCTCGCTTCCCATCGGTTAAAAAGGCCATGCTGAATAAAGTGTCAAAACCAGAAATGCAGGACAGGCCATGGAGAAATGGGAGCCTTGCTACACTGATGGGCGGGATGTAAATTGCCAGCAGCCACTCTGGAGAAGCGTACGGTGAGTCCTGAAACATCTAAAAAACAAAGCTTAGAGAGCATAGGGCACTTCCACTCATGGGGTTATAAATTGGGAAAATTAAAAATCAGCAAGACACAAGCACCCCAAAGTTTAGGGCTGCTCTGTTGACAAGGACCTCCACTTCATTCCACCTTCAATATCCCAGGAAAGAGAAAAATGGATAAAGAAGTTGTGGTCCTTATGTACAATGGAATATCACTCAGCCGTGAAATCAATGTCATAAGGCTAGTAGCAGCATGATGAGTGGATTTAGGTACAACGACTCTAAGTGAAATAAGTCACACAGAAAAGGACACTTCTCATAAGGTATCACTGATAGAGGGAATGTAAAAACCGTTACACTTGAACTGAATTACAAAACAGAACAGAGTCACACATGCAGAAAACACACTATGGCTGCTTAACGGGAAAGGTGAGGTGGGGTGATACATAAAACAAGGGTATCAAATTAGCTCAGATACCGTTCCATAAACCCAATATGTAATAGACAAGACCTACTCCTTGCTCAGAGAACTGGACTCAACACGCCCTATTCACCGCACAAGAATATATCTGACTAGTAATAATCTTAAAACCTATGTATTGATATCTCTCTGTTAGTGTGTCAAGTGGGTGAAAAGCGGCATAAACACAGCAGTGAAAAGCAGCTAAACCCATTTATAAAAATAAATTACTTTGAAAAACCCATGAAACAAAGACAGTGAAAGAGAGCGAAATTCTTACACAATGCGTTCACGGGCTGTGATGCAAAGTGGATTGACCATATCTAGACCCACAGCTGGATGAGACATAAGGGTGGACACTGTTGCGGCTGAGAGGTTTGGTGAGGTTGGGTGAGCAAACGCAGACCCTTTAAAGTAATACTGCGTGGTACCCATCGCATGGGTCCCAAATCTCCAGGTTCAAGGGCATCTTCCTACATCGAAAACATGCATGAGATACCCAGAAGATGGTACACCGTATGATGGGGAAAGGTTTCTAAAACGCACCTCATTTCTCATCTGCTTGTGCCCGGGTTCGCCATTCCAGCCACTTTACTAGCAATCTCCCTCCTTGGAGCATCAGCACCTTTAACCTCCTGTTCCGTACAGGTTGCAATTTGTACTGAGGATGAACGGGAAGACGTGGAACCAATGAAAGACTAGCTCTTGGTGTTGGGACAGGCACAGGTCACTCTATTTTCCCATCAGGAAGAAGAATTAACCACAGGCTCAGCCTGCCCCCCGGAACAAGAACAGGGCCTGAAGCCATCCTGTGCTTTTGCGGCCATCTCCCAAAAACGCGAGTTGTAAAATGGAGGTTCAGGGCACTGCAATTCACAAACCTGCAGAGTTATAAATGATAACTCTCGTCCACAAATATATTGAGGGAAGGCAAAGAAGAGGATTTGAAATCAAGGCAGAATTGCAGGAAACATATTTCAGGAGGTAGATTCGAATCGCCTTTAAAGCACATGAAAAGCGGCAAAACGTTGACAATGATGCCCTTGGCCAAAAAGGGCGTATGCGTTTTTTCCTGAATATATTCAGGAAAAAACGCATACGCCCTTTTTGGCCAACCAAGCAACCTGGAAAGGCAAATCAGCGCTACAAAGATGTCTCGCTTCCCATCGGTTAAAAAGGCCATGCTGAATAAAGTGTCAAAACCAGAAATGCAGGACAGGCCATGGAGAAATGGGAGCCTTGCTACACTGATGGGCGGGATGTAAATTGCCAACAGCCACTCTGGAGAAGCGTACGGTGAGTCCTGAAACATCTAAAAAACAAAGCTTAGAGAGCATAGGGCACTTCCACTCATGGGGTTATAAATTGGGAAAATTAAAAATCAGCAAGACACAAGCACCCCAAAGTTTAGGGCTGCTCTGTTGACAAGGACCTCCACTTCATTCCACCTTCAATATCCCAGGAAAGAGAAAAATGGATAAAGAAGTTGTGGTCCTTATGTACAATGGAATATCACTCAGCCATGAAATCAATGTCATAAGGCTAGTACCAGCATGATGAGTGGATTTAGGTACGACGATTCTAAGTGAAATAAGTCACACAGAAAAGGGCACTTCTCATAAGGTATCACTTATAGAGGGAATGTAAAAACCGTTACACTTGAACTGAATTACAAAACAGAACAGAGTCACACATGCAGAAAACACACTATGCCTGCTTAACGGGAAAGGTGAGGTGGGGTGATACATAAAACAAGGGTTTCAAATTAGCTCAGATACCGTTCCATAAACCCAATATGTAATAGACAAGACCTACTCCTTGCTCAGAGAACTGGACTCAACACGCCCTATTCACCGCACAAGAATATATCTGACTAGTAATAATCTTAAAACCTATGTATTGATATCTCTCTGTTAGTGTGTCAAGTGGGTAAAAAGCGGCATAAACACAGCAGTGAAAAGCAGCTAAACCCCATTATAAAAATAAATTACTTTGAAAAACCCATGAAACAAAGACAGTGAAAGAGAGAGAAATTCTTACACAATGCGTTCAGGGGCTGTGATGCAACCTGGATTGACCATATCTAGACCCACAGCTGGATGAGACATAAGGGTGGACACTGTTGCGGCTGAGAGGTTTGGTGAGGTTGGGTGAGCAAACGCAGACCCTTTAAAGTAATACTGCGTGGTACCCATCGCATGGGTCCCAAATCTCCAGGTTCAAGGGCATCTTCCTACATCGAAAACATGCATGAGATACCCAGAAGATGGTACACCGTGTGATGGGGAAAGGTTTCTAAAACGCACCTCATTTCTCATCTGCTTGTGCCCGGGTTCGCCATTCCAGCCACTTTACTAGCAATCTCCCTCCTTGGAGCATCAGCACCTTTAACCTCCTGTTCCGTACAGGTTGCAATTTGTCCTGAGGATGAACGGGAAGACGTGGAACCAACGAGAGACTAGCTCTTGGTGTTGGGACAGGCACAGGTCACTCTATTTTCCCATCAGGAAGAAGAATTAACCACAGGATCAGCCTGCCCCCCGGAACCAGAACAGGGCCTGAAGCCATCCTGCGCTTTTGCGGCCAGCTCCCTAAAAAGCGAGTTGTAAAATGGAGGTTCAGGGCACTGCAATTCACAAACCTGCAGAGTTATAAATGATAACTCTCGTCCACAAATATATTGAGGGAAGGCAAAGAAGAGGATTTGAAATCAAGGCAGAATTGCAGGAAACAGATTTCAGGAGGTAGATTCGAATCGCCTTTAAATCACATGAAAAGCAGAAAATCGTTGACAATGATGCCCTTGGCCAAAAAGGGCGTATGCGTTTTTTCCTGAATATATTCAGGAAAAAACGCATACGCCCTTTTTGGCCAACCAAGCAACCTGGAAAGGCAAATCAGCGCTACAAACAAGTCTCGCTTCCCATCGGTCAAAAGGGCCATGCTGAAAAAAATGTCAAAACCAGAAATGCAGGACAGGCCATGGAGAAATGGGAGCCTTCCTATACTGATGGGCGGGATGTAAATTGCCAACAGCCACTCTGCAGAAGTGTACGGTGTGTCCTGAAACATCTAAAAAACACAGCTTAGAGAGCATAGGGCACTTCCACTCATGGGGGTATAAATTGGGAAAATGAAAAATCAGCAAGACACAAGCACCCCAAAGTTTAGGGCTGCTCTGTTGACAAGGACCTCCACTTCATTCCACCTTCAATATCCCAGGAAAGAGAAAAATGGATAAAGAAGTTGTGGTCCTTATGTACAATGGAATATCACTCAGCCGTGAAATCAATGTCATAAGGCTAGTAGCAGCATGATGAGTGGATTTAGGTACAACGACTCTAAGTGAAATAAGTCACACAGAAAAGGACACTTCTCATAAGGTATCACTGATAGAGGGAATGTAAAAACCGTTACACTTGAACTGAATTACAAAACAGAACAGAGTCACACATGCAGAAAACACACTATGGCTGCTTAACGGGAAAGGTGAGGTGGGGTGATACATAAAACAAGGGTATCAAATTAGCTCAGATACCGTTCCATAAACCCAATATGTAGTAGACAAGACCTACTCCTTGCTCAGAGAACTGGACTCAACACGCCCTATTCACCGCACAAGAATATATCTGACTAGTAATAATCTTAAAACCTATGTATTGATATCTCTCTGTTAGTGTGTCAAGTGGGTGAAAAGCGGCATAAAGACAGCAGTGAAAAGCAGCTAAACCCATTTATAAAAATAAATTACTTTGAAAATCCCATGAAACAAAGACAGTGAAAGAGAGAGAAATTCTTACACAATGCGTTCACGGGCTGTGATGCAACCTGGATTGACCATATCTAGACCCACAGCTGGATGAGACATAAGGGTGGACACTGTTGCGGCTGAGAGGTTTGGTGAGGTTGGGTGAGCAAACGCAGACCCTTTAAAGTAATACTGCGTGGTACCCATCGCATGGGTCCCAAATCTCCAGGTTCAAGGGCATCTTCCTACATCGAAAACATGCATGAGATACCCAGAAGATGGTACACCGTGTGATGGGGAAAGGTTTCTAAAACGCACCTCATTTCTCATCTGCTTGTGCCCGGGTTCGCCATTCCAGCCACTTTACTAGCAATCTCCCTCCTTGGAAAATCAGCACCTTTAACCTCCTGTTCCGTACAGGTTGCAATTTGTCCTGAGGATGAACGGGAAGACGTGGAACCAACGAGAGACTAGCTCTTGGTGTTGGGACAGGCACAGGTCACTCTATTTTCCCATCAGGAAGAAGAATTAACCACAGGATCAGCCTGCCCCCCGGAACCAGAACCGGGCCTGAAGCCATCCTGCGCTTTTGCGGCCAGCTCCCTAAAAAGCGAGTTGTAAAATGGAGGTTCAGGGCACTGCAATTCACAAACCTGCAGAGTTATAAATGATAACTCTCATCCACAAATATATTGAGGGAAGGCAAAGAAGAGGATTTGAAATCAAGGCAGAATTGCAGGAAACAGATTTCAGGAGGTAGATTCGAATCGCCTTTAAATCACATGAAAAGCAGAAAATCGTTGACAATGATGCCCTTGGCCAAAAAGGGCGTATGCGTTTTTTCCTGAATATATTCAGGAAAAAACGCATACGCCCTTTTTGGCCAACCAAGTAACCTGGAAAGGCAAATCAGCGCTACAAACAAGTCTCGCTTCCCATCGGTCAAAAGGGCCATGCTGAAAAAAATGTCAAAACCAGAAATGCAGGACAGGCCATGGAGAAATGGGAGCCTTCCTATACTGATGGGCGGGATGTAAATTGCCAACAGCCACTCTGCAGAAGTGTACGGTGTGTCCTGAAACATCTAAAAAACACAGCTTAGAGAGCATAGGGCACTTCCACTCATGGGGGTATAAATTGGGAAAATGAAAAATTAGCAAGACACAAGCACCCCAAAGTTTAGGGCTGCTCTGTTGACAAGGACCTCCACTTCATTCCACCTTCAATATCCCAGGAAAGAGAAAAATGGATAAAGAAGTTGTGGTCCTTATGTACAATGGAATATCACTCAGCCATGAAATCAATGTCATAAGGCTAGTAGCAGCATGATGAGTGGATTTACGTACGACGATTCTAAGTGAAATAAGTCACACAGAAAAGGACACTTCTCATAAGGTATCACTTATAGAGGGAATGTAAAAACCGTTACACTTGAACTGAATCAGAAAACAGAACAGAGTCACACATGCAGAAAACACACTATGGCTGCTTAACGGGAAAGGTGAGGTGGGGTGATACATAAAACAAGGGATTCAAATTAGCTCAGATACCGTTCCATAAACCCAATATGTAATAGACAAGACCTACTCCTTGCTCAGAGAACTGGACTCAACACGCCCTATTCACCACACAAGAATATATCTGACTAGTAATAATCTTAAAACCTATGTATTGATATCTCTCTGTTAGTGTGTCAAGTGGGTAAAAAGCGGCATAAACACAGCAGTGAAAAGCAGCTAAACCCCATTATAAAAATTAATTATTTTGAAAAACCCATGAAACAAAGACAGTGAAAGAGAGAGAAATTCTTACACAATGCGTTCAGGGGCTGTGATGCAACCTGGATTGACCATATCTAGACCCACAGCTGGATGAGACATAAGGGTGGACACTGTTGCGGCTGAGAGGTTTGGTGAGGTTGGGTGAGCAAACGCAGACCCTTTAAAGTAATACTGCGTGGTACCCATCGCATGGGTCCCAAATCTCCAGGTTCAAGGGCATCTTCCTACATCGAAAACATGCATGAGATACCCAGAAGATGGTACACCGTGTGATGGGGAAAGGTTTCTAAAACGCACCTCATTTCTCATCTGCTTGTGCCCGGGTTCGCCATTCCAGCCACTTTACTAGCAATCTCCCTCCTTGGAGCATCAGCACCTTTAACCTCCTGTTCCGTACAGGTTGCAATTTGTACTGAGGATGAACGGGAAGACGTGGAACCAATGAGAGACTAGCTCTTGGTGTTGGGACAGGCACAGGTCACTCTATTTTCCCATCAGGAAGAAGAATTAACCACAGGCTCAGCCTGCCCCTCAGAACCAGAACAGGGCCTGAAGCCATCCTGCGCTTTTGCGGCCAGCTCCCTAAAAAGCGAGTTGTAAAATGGAGGTTCAGGGCACTGCAATTCACAAACCTGCAGAGTTATAAATGATAACTCTCACCCACAAATATATTGAGGGAAGGCAAAGAAGAGGATTTGAAATCAAGGCAGAATTGCAGGAAACAGATTTCAGGAGGTAGATTCGAATCGCCTTTAAAGCACATGAAAAGCGGCAAAACGTTGACAATGATGCCCTTGGCCAAAAAGGGCGTATGCGTTTTTTCCTGAATATATTCAGGAAAAAACGCATACGCCCTTTTTGGCCAACCAAGCAACCTGGAAAGGCAAATCAGCGCTACAAAGATGTCTCGCTTCCCATCGGTCAAAAGGGCCATGCTGAAAAAAGTGTCAAAACCAGAAATGCAGGACAGGCCATGGAGAAATGGGAGCCTTGCTACACTGATGGGCGGGATGTAAATTGTCAACAGCCACTCTGGAGAAGTGTACGGTGAGTCCTGAAACGTCTAAAAAGCAAAGCTTAGAGAGCATAGGGCACTTCCACTCATGGGGGTATAAATTGGGAAAATGAAAAATCAGCAAGACACAAGCACCCCAAAGTTTAGGGCTGCTCTGTTGACAAGGACCTCCACTTCATTCCACCTTCAATATCCCAGGAAACAGAAAAATGGATAAAGAAGTTGTGGTCCTTATGTACAATGGAATATCACTCAGCCATGAAATCAATGTCATAAGGCTAGTAGCAGCATGATGAGTGGATTTAGGTACGACGACACTAAGTGAAATAAGTCACACAGAAAAGGGCACTTCTCATAAGGTATCACTTATAGAGGGAATGTAAAAACCGTTACACTTGAACTGAATTACAAAACAGAACAGAGTCACACATGCAGAAAACACACTATGGCTGCTTAACGGGAAAGGTGAGGTGGGGTGATACATAAAACAAGGGTTTCAAATTAGCTCAGATACCGTTCCATAAAACCAATATGTAATAGACAAGACCTACTCCTTGCTCAGAGAACTGGACTCAACACGCCCTATTCACCGCACAAGAATATATCTGACTAGTAATAATCTTAAAACCTATGTATTGATATCTCTCTGTTAGTGTGTCAAGTGGGTAAAAAGCGGCATAAACACAGCAGTGAAAAGCAGCTAAACCCCATTATAAAAATGAATTACTTTGAAAAACCCATGAAACAAAGACAGTGAAAGAGAGAGAAATTCTTACACAATGCGTTCAGGGGCTGTGATGCAACCTGGATTGACCATATCTAGACCCACAGCTGGATGAGACATAAGGGTGGACACTGTTGCGGCTGAGAAGTTTAGTGAGGTTGGGTGAGCAAACGCAGACCCTTTAAAGTAATACTGCGTGGTACCCATCGCATGGGTCCCAAATCTCCAGGTTCAAGGTCATCTTCCTACATCGAAAACATGCATGAGATACCCAGAAGATGGTACACCGTGTGATGGGGAAAGGTTTCTAAAACGCACCTCATTTCTCATCTGCTTGTGCCCGGGTTCGCCATTCCAGCCACTTTACTAGCAATCTCCCTCCTTGGAGCATCAGCACCTTTAACCTCCTGTTCCGTACAGGTTGCAATTTGTACTGAGGATGAACGGGAAGACGTGGAACCAATGAGAGACTAGCTCTTGGTGTTGGGACAGGCACAGGTCACTCTATTTTCCCATCAGGAAGAAGAATTAACCACAGGCTCAGCCTGCCCCTCAGAACCAGAACAGGGCCTGAAGCCATCCTGCGCTTTTGCGGCCAGCTCCCTAAAAAGCGAGTTGTAAAATGGAGGTTCAGGGCACTGCAATTCACAAACCTGCAGAGTTATAAATGATAACTCTCATCCACAAATATATTGAGGGAAGGCAAAGAAGAGGATTTGAAATCAAGGCAGAATTGCAGGAAACAGATTTCAGGAGGTAGATTCGAATCGCCTTTAAAGCACATGAAAAGCAGAAAATCGTTGACAATGATGCCCTTGGCCAAAAAGGGCGTATGCGTTTTTTCCTGAATATATTCAGGAAAAAACGCATACGCCCTTTTTGGCCAACCAAGCAACCTGGAAAGGCAAATCAGCGCTACAAACAAGTCTCGCTTCCCATCGGTCAAAAGGGCCATGCTGAAAAAAATGTCAAAACCAGAAATGCAGGACAGGCCATGGAGAAATGGGAGCCTTCCTATACTGATGGGCGGGATGTACATTGCCAACAGCCACTCTGCAGAAGTGTACGGTGTGTCCTGAAACATCTAAAAAACACAGCTTAGAGAGCATAGGGCACTTCCACTCATGGGGGTATAAATTGGGAAAATGAAAAATCAGCAAGACACAAGCACCCCAAAGTTTAGGGCTGCTCTGTTGACAAGGACCTCCACTTCATTCCACCTTCAATATCCCAGGAAAGAGAAAAATGGATAAAGAAGTTGTGGTCCTTATGTACAATGGAATATCACTCAGCCGTGAAATCAATGTCATAAGGCTAGTAGCAGCATGATGAGTGGATTTAGGTACGACGATTCTAAGTGAAATAAGTCACACAGAAAAGGGCACTTCTCATAAGGTATCACTTATAGAGGGAATGTAAAAACCGTTACACTTGAACTGAATTACAAAACAGAACAGAGTCACACATGCAGAAAACACACTATGGCTGCTTAACGGGAAAGGTGAGGTGGGGTGATACATAAAACAAGGGTTTCAAATTAGCTCAGATACCGTTCCATAAACCCAATATGTAATAGACAAGACCTACTCCTTGCTCAGAGAACTGGACTCAACACGCCCTATTCACCGCACAAGAATATATCTGACTAGTAATAATCTTAAAACCTATGTATTGATATCTCTCTGTTAGTGTGTCAAGTGGGTAAAAAGCGGCATAAACACAGCAGTGAAAAGCAGCTAAACCCCATTATAAAAATAAATTACTTTGAAAAACCCATGAAACAAAGACAGTGAAAGAGAGAGAAATTCTTACACAATGCGTTCAGGGGCTGTGATGCAACCTGGATTGACCATATCTAGACCCACAGCTGGATGAGACATAAGGGTGGACACTGTTGCGGCTGAGAGGTTTGGTGAGGTTGGGTGAGCAAACGCAGACCCTTTAAAGTAATACTGCGTGGTACCCATCGCATGGGTCCCAAATCTCCAGGTTCAAGGGCATCTTCCTACATCGAAAACATGCATGAGATACCCAGAAGATGGTACACCGTGTGATGGGGAAAGGTTTCTAAAACGCACCTCATTTCTCATCTGCTTGTGCCCGGGTTCGCCATTCCAGCCACTTTACTAGCAATCTCCCTCCTTGGAAAATCAGCACCTTTAACCTCCTGTTCCGTACAGGTTGCAATTTGTCCTGAGGATGAACGGGAAGACGTGGAACCAACGAGAGACTAGCTCTTGGTGTTGGGACAGGCACAGGTCACTCTATTTTCCCATCAGGAAGAAGAATTAACCACAGGATCAGCCTGCCCCCCGGAACCAGAACCGGGCCTGAAGCCATCCTGCGCTTTTGCGGCCAGCTCCCTAAAAAGCGAGTTGTAAAATGGAGGTTCAGGGCACTGCAATTCACAAACCTGCAGAGTTATAAATGATAACTCTCATCCACAAATATATTGAGGGAAGGCAAAGAAGAGGATTTGAAATCAAGGCAGAATTGCAGGAAACAGATTTCAGGAGGTAGATTCGAATCGCCTTTAAATCACATGAAAAGCAGAAAATCGTTGACAATGATGCCCTTGGCCAAAAAGGGCGTATGCGTTTTTTCCTGAATATATTCAGGAAAAAACGCATACGCCCTTTTTGGCCAACCAAGTAACCTGGAAAGGCAAATCAGCGCTACAAACAAGTCTCGCTTCCCATCGGTCAAAAGGGCCATGCTGAAAAAAATGTCAAAACCAGAAATGCAGGACAGGCCATGGAGAAATGGGAGCCTTCCTATACTGATGGGCGGGATGTAAATTGCCAACAGCCACTCTGCAGAAGTGTACGGTGTGTCCTGAAACATCTAAAAAACACAGCTTAGAGAGCATAGGGCACTTCCACTCATGGGGGTATAAATTGGGAAAATGAAAAATTAGCAAGACACAAGCACCCCAAAGTTTAGGGCTGCTCTGTTGACAAGGACCTCCACTTCATTCCACCTTCAATATCCCAGGAAAGAGAAAAATGGATAAAGAAGTTGTGGTCCTTATGTACAATGGAATATCACTCAGCCATGAAATCAATGTCATAAGGCTAGTAGCAGCATGATGAGTGGATTTACGTACGACGATTCTAAGTGAAATAAGTCACACAGAAAAGGACACTTCTCATAAGGTATCACTTATAGAGGGAATGTAAAAACCGTTACACTTGAACTGAATCAGAAAACAGAACAGAGTCACACATGCAGAAAACACACTATGGCTGCTTAACGGGAAAGGTGAGGTGGGGTGATACATAAAACAAGGGATTCAAATTAGCTCAGATACCGTTCCATAAACCCAATATGTAATAGACAAGACCTACTCCTTGCTCAGAGAACTGGACTCAACACGCCCTATTCACCACACAAGAATATATCTGACTAGTAATAATCTTAAAACCTATGTATTGATATCTCTCTGTTAGTGTGTCAAGTGGGTAAAAAGCGGCATAAACACAGCAGTGAAACGCAGCTAAACCCCATTATAAAAATTAATTATTTTGAAAAACCCATGAAACAAAGACAGTGAAAGAGAGAGAAATTCTTACACAATGCGTTCAGGGGCTGTGATGCAACCTGGATTGACCATATCTAGACCCACAGCTGGATGAGACATAAGGGTGGACACTGTTGCGGCTGAGAGGTTTGGTGAGGTTGGGTGAGCAAACGCAGACCCTTTAAAGTAATACTGCGTGGTACCCATCGCATGGGTCCCAAATCTCCAGGTTCAAGGGCATCTTCCTACATCGAAAACATGCATGAGATACCCAGAAGATGGTACACCGTGTGATGGGGAAAGGTTTCTAAAACGCACCTCATTTCTCATCTGCTTGTGCCCGGGTTCGCCATTCCAGCCACTTTACTAGCAATCTCCCTCCTTGGAGCATCAGCACCTTTAACCTCCTGTTCCGTACAGGTTGCAATTTGTACTGAGGATGAACGGGAAGACGTGGAACCAATGAGAGACTAGCTCTTGGTGTTGGGACAGGCACAGGTCACTCTATTTTCCCATCAGGAAGAAGAATTAACCACAGGCTCAGCCTGCCCCTCAGAACCAGAACAGGGCCTGAAGCCATCCTGCGCTTTTGCGGCCAGCTCCCTAAAAAGCGAGTTGTAAAATGGAGGTTCAGGGCACTGCAATTCACAAACCTGCAGAGTTATAAATGATAACTCTCACCCACAAATATATTGAGGGAAGGCAAAGAAGAGGATTTGAAATCAAGGCAGAATTGCAGGAAACAGATTTCAGGAGGTAGATTCGAATCGCCTTTAAAGCACATGAAAAGCGGCAAAACGTTGACAATGATGCCCTTGGCCAAAAAGGGCGTATGCGTTTTTTCCTGAATATATTCAGGAAAAAACGCATACGCCCTTTTTGGCCAACCAAGCAACCTGGAAAGGCAAATCAGCGCTACAAAGATGTCTCGCTTCCCATCGGTCAAAAGGGCCATGCTGAAAAAAGTGTCAAAACCAGAAATGCAGGACAGGCCATGGAGAAATGGGAGCCTTGCTACACTGATGGGCGGGATGTAAATTGTCAACAGCCACTCTGGAGAAGTGTACGGTGAGTCCTGAAACGTCTAAAAAGCAAAGCTTAGAGAGCATAGGGCACTTCCACTCATGGGGGTATAAATTGGGAAAATGAAAAATCAGCAAGACACAAGCACCCCAAAGTTTAGGGCTGCTCTGTTGACAAGGACCTCCACTTCATTCCACCTTCAATATCCCAGGAAACAGAAAAATGGATAAAGAAGTTGTGGTCCTTATGTACAATGGAATATCACTCAGCCATGAAATCAATGTCATAAGGCTAGTAGCAGCATGATGAGTGGATTTAGGTACGACGACACTAAGTGAAATAAGTCACACAGAAAAGGGCACTTCTCATAAGGTATCACTTATAGAGGGAATGTAAAAACCGTTACACTTGAACTGAATTACAAAACAGAACAGAGTCACACATGCAGAAAACACACTATGGCTGCTTAACGGGAAAGGTGAGGTGGGGTGATACATAAAACAAGGGTTTCAAATTAGCTCAGATACCGTTCCATAAAACCAATATGTAATAGACAAGACCTACTCCTTGCTCAGAGAACTGGACTCAACACGCCCTATTCACCGCACAAGAATATATCTGACTAGTAATAATCTTAAAACCTATGTATTGATATCTCTCTGTTAGTGTGTCAAGTGGGTAAAAAGCGGCATAAACACAGCAGTGAAAAGCAGCTAAACCCCATTATAAAAATGAATTACTTTGAAAAACCCATGAAACAAAGACAGTGAAAGAGAGAGAAATTCTTACACAATGCGTTCAGGGGCTGTGATGCAACCTGGATTGACCATATCTAGACCCACAGCTGGATGAGACATAAGGGTGGACACTGTTGCGGCTGAGAAGTTTAGTGAGGTTGGGTGAGCAAACGCAGACCCTTTAAAGTAATACTGCGTGGTACCCATCGCATGGGTCCCAAATCTCCAGGTTCAAGGTCATCTTCCTACATCGAAAACATGCATGAGATACCCAGAAGATGGTACACCGTGTGATGGGGAAAGGTTTCTAAAACGCACCTCATTTCTCATCTGCTTGTGCCCGGGTTCGCCATTCCAGCCACTTTACTAGCAATCTCCCTCCTTGGAGCATCAGCACCTTTAACCTCCTGTTCCGTACAGGTTGCAATTTGTACTGAGGATGAACGGGAAGACGTGGAACCAATGAGAGACTAGCTCTTGGTGTTGGGACAGGCACAGGTCACTCTATTTTCCCATCAGGAAGAAGAATTAACCACAGGCTCAGCCTGCCCCTCAGAACCAGAACAGGGCCTGAAGCCATCCTGCGCTTTTGCGGCCAGCTCCCTAAAAAGCGAGTTGTAAAATGGAGGTTCAGGGCACTGCAATTCACAAACCTGCAGAGTTATAAATGATAACTCTCATCCACAAATATATTGAGGGAAGGCAAAGAAGAGGATTTGAAATCAAGGCAGAATTGCAGGAAACAGATTTCAGGAGGTAGATTCGAATCGCCTTTAAAGCACATGAAAAGCAGAAAATCGTTGACAATGATGCCCTTGGCCAAAAAGGGCGTATGCGTTTTTTCCTGAATATATTCAGGAAAAAACGCATACGCCCTTTTTGGCCAACCAAGCAACCTGGAAAGGCAAATCAGCGCTACAAACAAGTCTCGCTTCCCATCGGTCAAAAGGGCCATGCTGAAAAAAATGTCAAAACCAGAAATGCAGGACAGGCCATGGAGAAATGGGAGCCTTCCTATACTGATGGGCGGGATGTACATTGCCAACAGCCACTCTGCAGAAGTGTACGGTGTGTCCTGAAACATCTAAAAAACACAGCTTAGAGAGCATAGGGCACTTCCACTCATGGGGGTATAAATTGGGAAAATGAAAAATCAGCAAGACACAAGCACCCCAAAGTTTAGGGCTGCTCTGTTGACAAGGACCTCCACTTCATTCCACCTTCAATATCCCAGGAAAGAGAAAAATGGATAAAGAAGTTGTGGTCCTTATGTACAATGGAATATCACTCAGCCGTGAAATCAATGTCATAAGGCTAGTAGCAGCATGATGAGTGGATTTAGGTACAACGACTCTAAGTGTAATAAGTCACACAGAAAAGGACACTTCTCATAAGGTATCACTGATAGAGGGAATGTAAAAACCGTTACACTTGAACTGAATTACAAAACAGAACAGAGTCACACATGCAGAAAACACACTATGGCTGCTTAACGGGAAAGGTGAGGTGGGGTGATACATAAAACAAGGGTTTCAAATTAGCTCAGATACCGTTCCATAAAACCAATATGTAATAGACAAGACCTACTCCTTGCTCAGAGAACTGGACTCAACACGCCCTATTCACCGCACAAGAATATATCTGACTAGTAATAATCTTAAAACCTATGTATTGATATCTCTCTGTTAGTGTGTCAAGTGGGTGAAAAGCGGCATAAACACAGCAGTGAAAAGCAGCTAAACCCATTTATAAAAATAAATTACTTTGAAAAACCCATGAAACAAAGACAGTGAAAGAGAGAGAAATTCTTACACAATGCGTTCACGGGCTGTGATGCAACCTGGATTGACCATATCTAGACCCACAGCTGGATGAGACATAAGGGTGGACACTGTTGCGGCTGAGAGGTTTGGTGAGGTTGGGTGAGCAAACGCAGACCCTTTAAAGTAATACTGCGTGGTACCCATCGCATGGGTCCCAAATCTCCAGGTTCAAGGGCATCTTCCTACATCGAAAACATGCATGAGATACCCAGAAGATGGTACACCGTATGATGGGGAAAGGTTTCTAAAACGCACCTCATTTCTCATCTGCTTGTGCCCGGGTTCGCCATTCCAGCCACTTTACTAGCAATCTCCCTCCTTGGAGCATCAGCACTTTTAACCTCCTGTTCCGTACAGGTTGCAATTTGTACTGAGGATGAACGGGAAGACGTGGAACCAATGAAAGACTAGCTCTTGGTGTTGGGACAGGCACAGGTCACTCTATTTTCCCATCAGGAAGAAGAATTAACCACAGGCTCAGCCTGCCCCCCGGAACAAGAACAGGGCCTGAAGCCATCCTGCGCTTTTGCGGCCATCTCCCAAAAACGCGAGTTGTAAAATGGAGGTTCAGGGCACTGCAATTCACAAACCTGCAGAGTTATAAATGATAACTCTCATCCACAAATATATTGAGGGAAGGCAAAGAAGAGGATTTGAAATCAAGGCAGAATTGCAGGAAACATATTTCAGGAGGTAGATTCGAATCGCCTTTAAAGCACATGAAAAGCGGCAAAACGTTGACAATGATGCCCTTGGCCAAAAAGGGCGTATGCGTTTTTTCCTGAATATATTCAGGAAAAAACGCATACGCCCTTTTTGGCCAACCAAGCAACCTGGAAAGGCAAATCAGCGCTACAAAGATGTCTCGCTTCCCATTGGTCAAAAGGGCCATGCTGAAAAAAGTGTCAAAACCAGAAATGCAGGACAGGCCATGGAGAAATGGGAGCCTTGCTACACTGATGGGCGGGATGTAAATTGTCAACAGCCACTCTGGAGAAGTGTACGGTGAGTCCTGAAACGTCTAAAAAGCAAAGCTTAGAGAGCATAGGGCACTTCCACTCATGGGGTTATAAATTGGGAAATTTAAAAATCAGCAAGACACAAGCACCCCAAAGTTTAGGACTGCTCTGTTGACAAGGACCTCCACTTCATTCCACCTTCAATATCCCAGGAAAGAGAAAAATGGATAAAGAAGTTGTGGTCCTTATGTACAATGGAATATCACTCAGTCGTGAAATCAATGTCATAAGGCTAGTACCAGCATGATGAGTGGATTTAGCTACGACGACTCTAAGTGAAATAAGTCACACAGAAAAGGGCACTTCTCATAAGGTATCACTGATAGAGGGAATGTAAAAACCGTTTCACTTGAACTGAATTACAAAACAGAACAGAGTCACACATGCAGAAAACACACTATGGCTGCTTAACGGGAAAGGTGAGGTGGGGTGATACATAAAACAAGGGTTTCAAATTAGCTCAGATACCGTTCCATAAACCCAATATGTAATAGACAAGACCTACTCCTTGCTCAGAGAACTGGACTCAACACGCCCTATTCACCGCACAAGAATATATCTGACTAGTAATAATCTTAAAACCTATGTATTGATATCTCTCTGTTAGTGTGTCAAGTGGGTAAAAAGCGGCATAAACACAGCAGTGAAAAGCAGCTAAACCCCATTATAAAAATAAATTACTTTGAAAAACCCATGAAACAAAGACAGTGAAAGAGAGAGAAATTCTTACACAATGCGTTCAGGGGCTGTGATGCAACCTGGATTGACCATATCTAGACCCACAGCTGGATGAGACATAAGGGTGGACACTGTTGCGGCTGAGAAGTTTGGTGAGGTTGGGTGAGCAAACGCAGACCCTTTAAAGTAATAATGCGTGGTACCCATCGTATGGGTCCCAAATCTCCAGGTTCAAGGGCATCTTCCTACATCGAAAACATGCATGAGATACCCAGAAGATGGTACACCGTGTGATGGGGAAAGGTTTCTAAAACGCACCTCATTTCTCATCTGCTTGTGCCCGGGTTCGCCATTCCAGCCACTTTACTAGCAATCTCCCTCCTTGGAGCATCAGCACCTTTAACCTCCTGTTCCGTACAGGTTGCAATTTGTCCTGAGGATGAACGGGAAGACGTGGAACCAACGAGAGACTAGCTCTTGGTGTTGGGACAGGCACAGGTCACTCTATTTTCCCATCAGGAAGAAGAATTAACCACAGGATCAGCCTGCCCCCCGGAACCAGAACCGGGCCTGAAGCCATCCTGCGCTTTTGCGGCCAGCTCCCTAAAAAGCGAGTTGTAAAATGGAGGTTCAGGGCACTGCAATTCACAAACCTGCAGAGTTATAAATGATAACTCTCGTCCACAAATATATTGAGGGAAGGCAAAGAAGAGGATTTGAAATCAAGGCAGAATTGCAGGAAACAGATTTCAGGAGGTAGATTCGAATCGCCTTTAAATCACATGAAAAGCGGCAAAACGTTGACAATGATGCCCTTGGCCAAAAAGGGCGTATGCGTTTTTTCCTGAATATATTCAGGAAAAAACGCATACGCCCTTTTTGGCCAACCAAGCAACCTGGAAAGGCAAATCAGCGCTACAAAGATGTCTCGCTTCCCATCGGTTAAAAAGGCCATGCTGAATAAAGTGTCAAAACCAGAAATGCAGGACAGGCCATGGAGAAATGGGAGCCTTGCTACACTGATGGGTGGGATGTAAATTGCCAACAGCCACTCTGGAGAAGCGTACGGTGAGTCCTGAAACATCTAAAAAACAAAGCTTAGAGAGCATAGGGCACTTCCACTCATGGGGTTATAAATTGGGAAAATTAAAAATCAGCAAGACACAAGCACCCCAAAGTTTAGGGCTGCTCTGTTGACAAGGACCTCCACTTCATTCCACCTTCAATATCCCAGGAAAGAGAAAAATGGATAAAGAAGTTGTGGTCCTTATGTACAATGGAATATCACTCAGCCGTGAAATCAATGTCATAAGGCTAGTACCAGCATGATGAGTGGATTTAGGTACGACGACTCTAAGTGAAATAAGTCACACAGAAAAGGGCACTTCTCATAAGGTATCACTTATAGAGGGAATGTAAAAACCGTTACACTTGAACTGAAATACAAAACAGAACAGAGTCACACATGCAGAAAACACACTATGGCTGCTTAACGGGAAAGGTGAGGTGGGGTGATACATAAAACAAGGGTTTCAAATTAGCTCAGATACCGTTCCATAAACCCAATATGTAATAGACAAGACCTACTCCTTGCTCAGAGAACTGGACTCAACACGCCCTATTCACCGCACAAGAATATATCTGACTAGTAATAATCTTAAAACCTATGTATTGATATCTCTCTGTTAGTGTGTCAAGTGGGTAAAAAGCGGCATAAACACAGCAGTGAAAAGCAGCTAAACCCCATTATAAAAATAAATTACTTTGAAAAAC